>NW_025725913.1:0-192500 GCF_021461395.2 Schistocerca americana | reverse complement strand
TTTGTGTGGACGGCTGTGATGTATGTGTGCATTTTGATTGTGGGTGGGGGGGGGGGGCGCGTCAAAGCGTGTTGCGCGGGGTACGGCCACGAGGTTGGTCGCCGTGGCGTGGAATGGTGGCACGCCTCGTTGGCGTGGTTTTTGACCCATTGGTGTTGTTGGTGTGTGTGTGTTACCCGTCTGCGAGGGGGGGACAGTGTGATCGGCGACTTTTGTGTCACCGTAACGACGGCCGTTTGCGGGTTTGTTTTTTTGCACATCATACATGGCGAGGGTGAAATGTGAAATGTTTTTGTTTGGTTTTTTTTGCCGCCCACTATTCCCTTTGCTGTACGCCGAGTTTGACAATGGTGCGACGTAAGTGCAGCGTGGAGGTGTGTGAGTGACGTTGAAATGAACGTGCCATTAAGACGCATTGTTGTTGTATTGTACTGTACGTGTACGGCGACACGCACGATGATGTACCATTCGACTCTGATGTTTGATAGCCGTGTCTGACTGATTGCGTACGACGCACGCACACCGATGTCGTCATTCAAGATGCACGCTAGACGACGACGACGGCGGCGGCGGCGGTCGTTTGTTTGGCGAATGTCTGTACACGTGTTTGTCTGTGTCCATCCGGTATGTATTTGTTTGTTTGAAAGTGTTTTGTGTGTCGGTGACGTGGTCCGATCCGTCGCCCCCTGAGTAACTGTCGATCGGCGCGATAGACCGGCGTCACGCAACTGAACCGAAGTCTTGGGCACACCCGTCATACTGTTGTACACCGTCGCGCTGAGAACGGTAACGAAAGGTTGACTTTGATCGGTCGAATGTCTGGGCAGAACGTGAGGAATGAGGCAAGAGTGCAAGGAGGGGGGGCAAAAGAGAGAGGAAGGGAAAAAGGGGAGAAACGCATTCGTAGAGCAACGGAACGTTCCCGTGTCGGAGGCGTATTGGAGCCGCACTGAAATGCGTTTAACGGCGGCGCGGCTGCAAGTGTCTGCCGTGGTGAACGTTACCTTTGACGGCTGCATTGGGCTTTGCCTTTGCTTTTGCTTTCATTTCGCTTTCGCGTTCGCTTTCGCTTTCCCGGATGTACGTAACGTTTGTTGATATGGTGCTGAGGAAGAGTGTATGACAGTGCCGTGCCGTCCATGTTCGTGTGCCCTCCCATTGTGTGTATGCTATTGTCTGTGTACTTGAATGATGTATGTAGGTGTTAGTGGACATGTTTTACCAGTGGGGGGAAATGGATCGTCGATAGTTGCCGTCACTCTGTCACGGTCGAGATGACGCACCCTCCGTACAGAAAGGTGTCGAGAAAGTGAGTGAGTGTGTGTGTGTGTGTGTGTGTGTGTGTGTGTGTGCGTCCGTGAATTGGCAGTGTTTGGAGGTGGGCGTGCCCTGGATGTGGCCCGGAAAAGGCTGTTCGTTAGGCGGTAGTGTTGTGTGGACAGGGGAGGGGCATGCGTAACGCTGCTGGCATGGCATTTCGGGAGATGGGAGGGGGCAAACGAGGAGCGGCGGCCAAAGACGGGACGGGGAGGGGCGCGGTGTGGGTGGCTTGCGCCTGTGCTCGGCGTTGTGGTTTGTGCAAAAGAGGAGGAGAAAAACAATGTGAGTTGCCAGGGAGGGGAGCGGTGTTGTGTTGTAGCCGCAGACGCGGCTGTCAGTGAACGTGGCGAGACGGACGGATGCGCGGAGGGGCGGGGGCGGCGCATTTCGCCGGTGCCGTGCCGTGCCGTGCCGTGCCGTGCCGTGCCTGAAAGCCGCGTGGTCGCTGTGTTGTTGGTGGCGTGGGGGCGAGGAGAGTACCGTACGGGTGTGCTTGTGCGCCGGAAATGGCACACTGCGCCCGCCCGTCTTGGAGGCTGATGATGGCTGTGGTGTGGAAATGGGGCGCGGTGATGTTGAAGCAGTTGAAGAACAGAAAAGAAACCAAGAAAACGGAAGGCGTGATGCGGCGGTGGTGGTGAGAGCGGGAAAAACAAAACAAACAAAAAAAAAAAACAACAAAAAAAAAAGAAGGAAAAACAACAAGAAACAAAAAAGAAAACAAAAAGTCTATCAATATTAAAATGTAAATGGAAATGGACCCAGGTATAACCTCCCTGCACAAATAGCAGAGAGTCCGATGATAATAAAAATGTGCCAGAATGTTAACGTCCCTACAAAACAAACCCAACGATAATATTAATGAAAGAGTGAACCGTATGTAACATTGCAACAGACATAATGAAACCTGATAAATTGTATAAGGGCAGCAGCGTTGACCTTTGGCCCTGTATTCAGAATAAAAAGAGCCAAAGATCGTTACCCCAATGAAAAAGACACTGAAACACGTATGTAACATAGTAGCGATGGCGAGACATTGTAGCATCTGTGACCAGAGAGTTTGCGCTGGACTGCGCGAGTGTTGCGAGCGGTTCTCAGTCAGTCAGTCTGTCAGTAGTCGTTGCGAGTCCGTAGCTCTGTGTAGTTGAGGGCTGTACTCTGTCAGTAGTCGTCGCGTGCAGTACGCTAATAGTCGTCATGCAGAGCGGTCGGTCAGTAGTAGCAGCCGAGTGCGGTTGTGTGATGTAGGCGGTCGGCAACACTGGTCAAGATGGTGAATAAGGTATACTGTTAATTAATATAATCATTAGATAATGAAAAATTGTATTTATTGTAATTATTCTCCAACAAGTTCCCCAATAATAATTTTTATTTCAAAAGCATTTTTCAAACATTTAATTTGTTATTGAACTAAAGAGTTCGTTGCACTTCACATTTCATTCCACTTCTTTGAAGGAAAATGTCACTAAAATCACAAAAAAAGAGAATATTATTATTTGCAAATGCAGTTCCTCCAAGCGCTGCGCAACAACCAGAGCAGAAATGTGACATCCATTTATTCGGAGGTAAGACTTTAATTCTGATTGTTTTGCACAGGGCCAAAGACCGATATTTCGGTTTAATTGAAGTTTCGTGTCACTGAACGGACTTTTTTAAATGTTGTGTGAAGACTTTATATTTGAGTCAGATTGCGAATTTCACATTTGTGTTGCCATTTTCAATACCTCTCATTGTGGGCGAGGTTACAATTAGCGCAATGTCCATTAGCATCCGTAAATAACATTGTCCATTATTTTAAATTTTGCTGGGAGGTTACAACACACACACACACAAAAAAAAACAAAAAAAACAAAAAATTGCATTTATATCCGCTCCTCAATTGTAGATACCCCTTACACAGCTGTGTGCAATGAATGAGTGCTGGCTGGTAATTAATTGCACTCCTTGGAGGGAAATGCCATAGGAAGTGGTCTTTAAAAAGTGAATGTTTTTCGTTAAGAGACAAAAGTTACTTTAGAAAAAAAGTAATAGTGGGGCTTTCGTTGTTGAACAAAATAAGTACAATGAACATACGTTATCAGATTTGCGCAATGCAGCGTCACACCACCTTTTGATTATAACACAATAGACTATACATCGTCCCGAACCGTGACCAGAGTCGCGAGACGAGCAGAGCACGCCGCCGACGCCCGCTCAGTACAACCGTCCACCCGCTACTACTGTCGACCGACTACTACCTGTCCCGACTCGCGCTACAATATATATATAACAACTGTTCCTGGCGACCCGGTGCGTGCCACTACTGTCGTCTGGCGCGGTCCAAGCGCCGACTAGCAGCGATAAAGAACTCTCTGGTCAGACAGAGATGCTGTCATGCCTCGCCATCGCTCTGGTAATGAATACATACGTGTTGCAGCGTGCGTACCACCGGAACACGCAGTGGCGGAGCCAAAGACTGTGTTGTCGAGGTCGAGGTCGAGGTCGAGTGCGAGCGGGAAGAGAGGCAGCGTCGGCACGGAGATGCAAGCGAGCGCGAGACGCACGGGGGCTGCGGCGTGGCGCGTTTGCGGTCGGCGCCTTTGGTGGCAACGGCCGGGACAAGCAGCGGTGTATGGTGTGGTGCGGGGCGGACAGGGGCGGAGGCGGCGCGACGACGGCATGGGGGCGAAAACGGGACGGGGGACGGCGGATGTTGAGAGGCGTCACGCGCGGACAGGACACAGACACAGAGACACACAGATTGGAAAGGGAGGGTGCGCGGTAGTAGTTGGGAATGTGCGTACCGTGCGGGATGGGAGTGGGCGAGGAACACGGTCGTGGCCCCTGTTTTGGGTGCGTGTGATGACGTCGGTGTGTTGTGGGAAGGGAAGGTGCTGTGGCGGCGGCGCGTAATGGGCGTAGGCCGAAAAGAGAAAGGAACGTGGGCAGTGTGTTGGCAAGCGTCGGTTCGACTGCGACGTTGATGGGCAGGGCAGGGCAGGGCAAGGTTAATGGTGGTAGGAGTAGGCGTGTGGGCGCAAAAAATCTGCCGCTGCAGGCGGTGCCGTAACCGCCATGGCGGGAAGGAGAGAGGGCCAAAGAAAGAAAGAAAGAAAGAAGAAAACAAAAAAAAAAAAAAAAAAAAAAAAAGGAGGGGGGGGGCGAAAGTGGAGAGGCGGTGGTGTGAGAAGGGCGGGGGCGGAAGGAAGGCAGGAAGGACAAGAGGCGAGGCGACGGCTTGCTTTGTGTATCGGTCGGTCTCTGGCTATGCTTCGTTTTCTGCAGCAGGGTCGGTGCGCGGCGTGGCTCGCGGCAGTGGGAACGCCTGGTGGCTGGACGGCCAGCAATGCGGTTGGATGGGCGGCCACAGCACCGCACCTGTGCCCGAGGAGGAGACGCTGGCGGCGGGCCCTGAGGTGAGGCCGGCTCGGCTGGGGCTGTGGATGTGTAGGTGTGCGCCGCTGCTGCAACAACGAGTAAAACGCGAGAAGGAGGGATGGCGGTAGAGAGAGAGAAAAAAAAAAAAAAAGGTCGTGTTGTGTTGATGCGCAGGCAGACGCGTACAGAGGGACGAGCCCGGTCTGCAGCAGGGTGTGGCCGTGCCGAGTGCAGAGCAGCGGCGGCTCGGTTCGGTTCGGCCCGGCCCGGCCCGGCCCGGCCCGGCGGGCCGCGCTGTTGTCGCGGACGTGAGCGCCCCCTGGCGGGTGGCCGGAGGCGGCGCGGCGTGTTGGACGTGTGGCTGGTGGCAGTGCACAATTTGCGAGTGGCTGGCGGTGTGGTGTGGCGGTTGGCGCGTCGGGCGGCGGAGAGGTATGTGTTGCGGGCGCCCTTTGCTGCGCTGCGTCGTTGCGTGTGCCGTACAGGGCGGGCGCTTGTCGACTGTGTGGGCGGTGTGGCGAATTGGCGTGAAACGGCTGCCGAGAGGTGTGTGGTAGCGAGCCGGTCGGTGGTGTCAGTGCGAAGGGGAATGTGCGTGCGTGTTTGGCGGTTTCGGTGTGCTTTTTGCGGCGTGAGAGTGGGAATTAGTGGGGCCGGCTGTTGTGTTGGTTCCTTGTGTCTTGTGTCGCGTAGCTTGATGGCAACGTGGAAGGACGCCGGTTTCGTTTTCGTTTCGAGCCTTGCGTGTGGTTGTCGACGTTGACTGGTTGGCGTGTGCCGATGCACGTGCATGTGTGGGTCGCGAGTGCGTTTTTGGCTGGCTGTGTGTGTGTGTGTGTGTGTGTGTTTTGGGGGGGAAGGGGGAGGCGGTGGTGAAAGTGCAGTCGTCGGGTGGGGCTGGGGCTGTGCGTCGTGGCGGAAAGGTGGTAGGTTGCGGGAAGCGAGCCCGTCGATGACGGTGTCGCGTGAGTTGTGAATCGAGTGGGGCGCGGGGCGCGGGGCGCGGGACAGGAGCAGCGTGCCGCTGCGTCGTGGTCGTCAGCAGAGGCTGTGCGTGTGCTTGTCCTTTTTGTGGGCGGTTCGTGCGAGGCGTTTTTGTTTTGTGTTGCCCTAGTTGTTAGTTTATTTTGTTTGTGTTTGTTATTTTGAGACGACGACTGGTTGGTGGCGTGCGCGCGAAGTGGCGGTGTGCGCTTCCCGTGTCGTTTGTGTTGTTTGGTTTTTGTGTGTTTTTTTTTGCACTGGGCCCCGGTGGGTGGGTGCGTGTGTGTCGATTGCCGGCTGGCGAAAGGTGCGCCATCGGCGGGGTGGGTCGCCGGCACAAGTGGAGGCGGCGGCGTTGTTGCTGTTGTTGTGTGGTGTTTGTTTTGTTCGGCTGTGTCGGCGAGCTGTGTTGCGGTGCGTGTGAATGGTGGTGCAAAAGTGCTGGCGTTGGGGCTGCGACTGCGACGGCGGCGAGCCGCGGGCGCGCCATTGATAGTGATGTTGTGAACAGCGGCTGTGTACGGTAGTGGTGTTGTTGTAGCACGACGTGCATCCGGGCCGGCGCGGAAAGCGCAGTTGCGGGCGGTTGCCCTTCGGTGCCAGCCATGTCGCGTGAGCGGCGGGTTGCTCTGGTGTCGACACGTGGTGCTCTGGGTTGTTGTGTGGTGCCCTTTGGCCGGTGGGGGTGGTTCGCGTGTGTCTCGTTCGCGCTCGGTGTCTGGTCGTGGTCGTGCTGCTCCCCCGTCTGTCGGCGGTTTCCGACGTCGTCTGTACGTTTTTGTTCGTTTGCGGCGTGCCTGCCGACGTCGTCCCGTCGCGACCTTTCAACCGAAAGTGTGGCGCCCGAAGGTGAACGAACGTAACCCTGACCTCGGCGCTTTACGCTGAGCCGAGCGAACCGAACCGAACCGAACCGAACCTAACCTGTGGTGTGGCGAGGTGAGCTCAGCCTGTGAGCCCCTAACGTCTACGTAAGGTAAGCTGTCCGGCTCACGCCTCACGTTTGAACGCTTTTTTTTAACCTACGTTTGACGCTTCTTAACCTAGCACTGACCCCTTAACCTAACGTGTAACCTAACCTAACCTAACCTAACCTAACCTAACCTCTGACGCCTGACGTGTTTGAATGCTTAACCTAAGTTTGACGCTTAACCTAACCCAAGTCCCCTTAACCTAACCCACGTCCACCTAACCTAACCTAACGTAGACGTGTAAACGTAATGTGTAACGCGTAACGTGTAAGGTCGGCTGTCGTGTGTGCTTGACGGCAGATTGGGTTGGTCTGTAGATTCGGATTGCGGTTTGCCTCGGTCGAGGGGTTGGGTCGGAAGCGGCGAGGGGCGGCGGCGCCTGTTGCGCAGGCGGCGTCCGTTTGCGGCGGGCAATTGTTGAGAAACGGCTGTGAATGTTGGCGGGCGAGAGGAGGAGGACGGCGCGCGATGTGGCCCGACGGCTGCGGGCCGATCGGGAAACGGCGGGAGGGCGACGGAAGGCGATGGGGCGGCGGAGGCGCGTTTGCACGGCCGTCATCGCCGCACGCCTCGGCTTGTGTGGCTGTGGCGCCGGCCGCGCTGGCCGGGCTGCCGCGGCGACGGTGTGGGAGTTTTGCCGAAGGTTTGGCCATTGTGGCGGGTCGTCGGCTGGGGCTGTGGGGGCGGCATTTGGGCGGGGGCGGCGATTCTCGGCGGGCCGACCCAGGCTGTAGCGCGCGGTAGCTGCAGTTTGGCCGTGGTTTGCGGCGCTGCCGTGGCGACTGGTTGGCGACTGTGGTGTGGCTGTGTGTAGCCCCATCCTCGGTGGTTTGAAAGGCGCGGGCGGTTGTGGCGCAGGTTTGGGGCTGCTCCGCACAGGCTGTCGGACGTTGGGCGGTAGCAAGCGCGGGAGGCGCGGCGCGGCGGCGCGCAGAGTGGCGGCCGCTCTCTCGGCCGTCCGCGCCCGCCCGCGACACTGGCTGGGCCTTGTGATTCTCTGCTCTGCTGCTGTGCTGTGCTTGCGTGCCTGCCTGCCGTCCCGCTCGCTCTCGCTCTCGCTGTGTGTTACGCGCGTCGTCGAAATGGCAGATCAGGCGGCTACGAACGAGACTGCTGCGGCACCCGCCGCCACCGGCACTACGAAGAAGGCCAAGTCTGCGTCGTCTGCGAAGAAGCCGCGCGCCAAGCCTGCGCACCCGCGCACCTCTGAGATGGTGACGGCCGCCATCAAGAGTCTGAAGGAGCGCGGCGGGTCGTCGCTGCAGGCGATCAAGAAGTACATAGCCGCGCACTACAAGCTGGACGCGGAGAAGCTGGCGCCGTTTATCAAGAAGTACCTCAAGTCGGCCGTCGTGGCGGGCGAGCTGGTGCAGACGAAGGGGAAGGGCGCGTCCGGCTCGTTCAAGCTTGCCGGCGCCGGCGGCGGGGGGGCGGCCGAGGGCGGCAAGGCTCGTGCTGGCGGTGCCAAGAAGAAGCGCGCCGCTCCGGCCAGCAAGGAGAAGAAGGGCGCCCGTGCGGCCGGCGCAAAGAAGGCTGGTGGCGTGAAGGCGGCGACCGGTCGGAAGGCGGGCGCCGCCAAGAAGGCGTCTGCGGCGTCGGCCGCTCCCGCGGGTGCGAAGAAGGCGGCTGCGGCCAAGCCGGCCAAGGCCAAGTCGCCGTCGAAGGCGAAGAAGGCCGCCAAGGTTCCGACGAAGAAGCCGAAGGCGCCGCGCCCGAAGAAGGCGACGACGCCGTCTAAGGCGAAGGCTTCGCCCAAGAAGAAGAAGTAGAGTAGAGGAGAAAGAGATGGGAGAAAGGAAGGGTTTGGCGCTTGACTCCGTCGTCCCCACCCCCCGTCGTCGTCTAGTGGCGCGCAAGAGACGCGCGGCCCAAAACGGCCCTTCTCAGGGCCATCAAAGCACGTCGGGGAAGGTTTTGATTGTCGTGTTGCGTTTGGTGTGGGTGTCTGTCTGGCGTTTCTGTATGCCCGTGGGGATGCTGTTTGCTTGCCGTGGTGGTTGGATTGCGGGGGTCGGTGGCGGGTGTGGGCGGCGGTAGCGGTAGCGGTAAGCGGTGTTGTTGTTGTCGTGGTTGATTGTCGCCGTGTTTGTGGCGGCGGCCGACGGTTGGTTTTCTGTCACGTTGTTTTGTTTGAATACGTTGGTTGGCTTGCCTGCGTTCGTTCTTCTCGGATGTCTGTCTTGTCTAGTCGTGTCTGGTCTTTGTTTTGTTCCTTTGTGTGTGTTATGTTTTGCAACGGGGGGCACGTTGAGATGTGGAAGGAGTCGGCGGGGATTTCGGTGGCGTGTAGAGAGAGCGAGCGAGCGAGCGCGCCTGCCTGGCCGTTGGCCGTCGGAGTGGAGTGCGGGTTTTTTTTGTTTTCGAAACGAAAGCGGCGGCCGGCCAGCCAGCCACCCGTGCGGTGTGACGTCGGCCGTTGGGTATTGTGCGCTTTGAGCGCCGGGGAGGGATGATGTGTGATTGTTGCGCGCTGCTAGCAGGCAGGCAGGCAGGCAGAGTGAGCGGGTGTGGCGGACGGACGGGAAGTGGTGGTTTTTGTTTTTTTTGGGTTGCGGGGCGAGAGGCAGGCGACCGACAAAGTTTGCTCGCGACGGAGAGATGTTAGTGGCCCTGAAAAGGGCCGTTTTTGTTTGTGCGGTGCGGTGCCGCGGCGCGGTTTAGGCGCGCTCGCCGCGGATGCGGCGCGCGAGCTGGATGTCCTTGGGCATGATGGTGACGCGCTTGGCGTGGATTGCGCACAGGTTGGTGTCTTCGAAGAGGCCGACGAGGTAGGCCTCGCTGGCCTCCTGCAGGGCCATGACTGCGGAGCTCTGGAAGCGCAGGTCGGTCTTGAAGTCCTGGGCGATCTCGCGCACTAGGCGCTGGAATGGCAGCTTGCGGATGAGCAGCTCCGTGCTCTTCTGGTAGCGCCTGATTTCTCGCAGGGCGACGGTGCCCGGCCTGTAGCGGTGGGGCTTCTTGACGCCTCCGGTGGCGGGCGCGCTCTTCCTCGCCGCCTTG
This sequence comes from Schistocerca americana, assembly GCF_021461395.2. Taxonomy (NCBI): domain Eukaryota; kingdom Metazoa; phylum Arthropoda; class Insecta; order Orthoptera; family Acrididae; genus Schistocerca; species Schistocerca americana. The sequence goes on along the minus strand of NW_025725913.1, from coordinate 182,868 downwards.
GTGGCGAGCTGTTTGCGCGGCGCCTTTCCGCCGGTGGACTTGCGGGCCGTTTGCTTTGTGCGGGCCATGGCGGTAGCGGTAGCGGTAGCGGTAGCGGAGCGGCGTGCGTGGAGGTTAGGTGCGGCGCGGCGTCCGGTGCTGCCTTGACAACGGGCCCGCGCGCTTCGCTTCTTCCTTACGAGCTGTCCTTTGCTCGCGTAGGAGCAGGGTAAACAATGCTTTGTTGTTCCTGCTATGCCTGTTGTTTTGATTATGGTGCCTGATTGATTGATTCGGCCTATGGGGATACAGTTGCATCCTGCCTGCTGAGGGTTGTTAGTCCCTCAGTAGGTCAGGCCAACGTGTGGTTGGCCTGTGGTGTATGTTGTGGCCCAGGCCCTGTATGAGCCGGTTTTCTGAGTTCTCAGCCTTACTGTAGAACAGTCGTGCCGACTGTCTGAATCGGTCCCGCAGATGCAGGATGCCGGTCTGTTCATGTAGCAGAGTGGAGGAATATCTTCGTGGAAGGCGCAGGGCGAGCTTTAGGGCTCTGTTCTGCACCCTCTGTAGTGTGCCTATATGGGTGTCGGCTGCCATACCCCACACCACGGCTGCGTACTCTAGCACTGGTCTGACCAGCGCTAGGTACAGGGTGATGCCGTGCTGGGGGGCCAGCGTTGACGATGGGTTAAGCAGGGGGTACAGGGTGTGAAGTCGCCCTATAGCCCTGCTCCTAACGTCCTGGACGTGTGGTCTCCAGGTAAGCCTCTGGTCGAGTGTGACCCCGAGGTATTTGCCGGTTTTACTCCACGGCACGGGGCTTCCCGTGATAGTAACCGGCGGCATATCGGGAGGCAGTAGCCTTCTAGTGAATACTACTGCCTGGCTCTTTGCGGCGTTCTGTTTGAGCCGCCACTTAGTTGACCACGCGCCCAGGGTGTCGCAGCCAATCTGGAGGAGGCGTCGCATTTCCCTCACGTTCATGCTCCGCACGAATAGCGCGGTGTCGTCAGCGTAGAGTGCTAATTTCACCGGCGCCACTCGTGGGGCATCTGCAGTGAAAATGGAGTACAGCAGGGGGCCAAGTACGGACCCCTGTGGCACTCCTGCTCGTATCGGCCTGTGGGTCGAGGTGCCATCATCTAGTCGGACGTGGAAGGTCCGGTCGGCCAGGTAGGAGCTGATGAGGACTCCATGTGATGTCGGTACCCCGTGCACAAAGAGTTTGTACACGAGGCCGTCGTGCCACACGGAGTCGAAGGCTCTGGAGACATCAAGGAATACGGCCCCAAGGTATTCCCTGGTCTCCAGGGCGCGCATGGCTTCTTCCACCAGCCGCAGGAGCTGGTGGGTGGTGGAATGACCGCTCCTGAATCCGAACTGTTCGTCCGGGATGATGCCCTCGACCGTCACATGTCGGAGCAGTCTCTTGGCGTACAGACGCTCGAACACCTTGGAGAGGGACGGGAGGAGGCTGATTGGCCTGTAGTTTTCAGCCTGCCTTGCGTCCTTATTCGCTTTGGGTATGGCTACCACCTCCGCGTGTTTCCACTCAGAGGGGTAGATCCCAGAGCGGAGGACCTGATTGAAGATGCCTGTAAGGAGCTGGTGGGCCCCTTCCGGCAGGTTCTTCAGCAGGTGGTTGTTGACGCCGTCGGCGCCTCCCGCCCTTTTGGTGTTGAGCGTCCGTATCTGTTCTGCCACTTCCTCCTCTGAGATTGGGTCGATCCTGTCCCCTTCATCTCTCGCTGCTAGGAAGATGGGGAGCTCTTCCTCCACTCTGCTAATGTGGGCCACATCGAGATTGTCATCCACTGGGGTGAATGACGACTCGAAGTGGTCGGCCAGTAATCCTGCTTTCCCATCTGGACTACAGACGACCATCTGCCCAGCCTGCAGCGGTGGGACTCGCTGCCGCCGGCGCAGGAATGACTTGACGACTCGCCAAGCACTGCCGTCCTGTGTGTTGAGGGTGGCGACTAGGTCGGCCCAGTCGCGGTTTCTATGTTCCTCAACCGCCGCCTTGATCTCCCTCCTCATCCTGTTTAGGAGGCGTTTGGTGGCAGGTTGTCGCGTAAGTTGCCATTCGCGGAACACTCTGTTCTTCTCCCGTATAGTCTCCCGTATGTGCAACGGGAGGCTACGGGCGAAATCCTTTGGCTGGCGTGGGGGAGGAGGTGATGCTACTTCAGCTGCAAGTAGCAGCTGGCGGTTGAGGTACCGTAGTGCGTTATCTACCCCCACTTCCGTGGGGTCAGGAGCATCCGAGAGAAGTTCCAGGACGTTCTCCTGAAACCTCTCGCTGTCCATACGGTGGTAGTTCCTACGGCGGGGTGGGAGGGTGGCCCCCCTTACGTCGATGTCGTAGACCACTGGTAGGTGGTCTGACGACAGTGCACACCGGGTGGCGGCGGTCATGTGGTTCCCGATACCCTTAATAATGGCGATATCGAGAACATCTGACTGTCCTCGGTGTGGATAGATGGTGTGGTCCTGGGGTCCGAGCGCGATGGCGCCGTTGCGGAGGGCGGCACGGAGGAGTCGACGACCGCTGACGTTGGTGAGACGGGAGTTCCACTCCGTGTGCTTAGCGTTAAAGTCGCCAGCCAGGAAAACCCGTCCCCCAATCGTCAGTAGTGTGTCAAAGTCTGCCTCCAAGAGATTACCCCGTGGCGGCCTGTAGGCGGCCACGAAGGTGATCTGTCCCACCATGGAGGAGACATTGACGCCTGTGGCTTCAAGAGTTGCCAGGGCTGGGAGATGGATCTGGTGGTGTCGGAGGGAGGTCCTGACATAGATGGCAGTACCTCCTCCGGCGGTTGGCCTGTCGTGGCGGTAGCAGGCATAGTTCGCTACCTTTACCTGGACTCCTGGTTTCAGGTGAGTCTCGCACACTAGGCACAGGTCGACTGCCTCGTCCTGTATAAATTGGCGAAACTCACCTTGTTGTTTTACCAGGCCGTTTGCGTTGAATACGCATACCGATAGACCATGGATTTGCTGTCTATCCATGGTGAGCTGCTGAGGGAACGGTGACAGCCTGGAGGGCCCCCGTTACTGCCGTGACTAGTACTGGCAGTTGGGTGAGTAGAGTGTTGAGTGAGCGTAGTAGCTCACCCAAACTGGTTGCATCGCTACCTGGGGAAGTGGCGGCTGCATGGGCGGGCGCCGAGGTGGCGGCTACGGTTTGCGGCTGCGACGCCGCTACCGGTCGCCGCGTAGGACGCTCCGCACTTTGCAGTGGGTTGCTGGTGGTGGGGGGCACTTGGGGGTGTCCGCACCCTGTGTTGCTGGACAAGGGCATGTCCAGCAATCCTGTGGCTGTGAGGTTTGTCTCCGCGTTTTGGTGTTGCGGCGGAGACTTCTGTGCTGGCTGGCGCGATGGGGTGGCAGTGGTCCCCTTGGCAGCGGCAGCGTAGTTTGTGCCTGGTTGTACCTTGCGCGAGGGGGGCTTTTTCCCTTGGGGTCTGCTTGTGCGCTTAAATATAGTGCAGCCCCTGTAGCTGGCCACATGTGGCTCGCCACAGTTGCAGCACTGCGGGGGTTCTTCCCTCTTTTTCGCGCAGTCCCGGCTTTGATGATCTCCAGCGCACTTAACGCAGCGGGATGGCATGCTGCAATAGTATGCGACATGATCCAGGCCCTGGCATGAGTAGCACTGGGCCCTTCTTCGTTTCGCGCGTAATGGCTCGACCGCCACCGTCACCCGCGCTACCCTCTCTACCTGGAATATTTTCCTGTTGTCCAGGTTATCAGGGAGGATAGCTAGGAACAGCGGCATGTCTCGCTTGGTCCTCGGTGACTTCATGAGAGTCACCGAGCTGACTGGGTAGCCCATGGCTACCAGTTCTTCTTTGAGGTGATCTGTCGCCATCTTCATTGGTAGATGGCGAAGGACCACCTTTAGTTGCTTCTGGGGGTTGGCATTGTGGGTGAAGCATTTGAGCTTCTCCTGCTCGACGACTTTCATGGCTCGACGGTAGTCGTCCGTCGAGCGTACAGTTGTTTTCAGCAGGTCGCGTCCCTGGGTCTTTACAGTCAGGGAGGGGACATCTTTAAATAACTGTAGGAAGGACTCGTAGTCCTCCTGCCATTGGATTGTGATCGGAGGCGGTGCAGGCGCCCGTTTTATCGGCGCCTGCCCCGTCTCCATGTCCTCGTTGTCTTGGACGGCAGCAAAGGAGTTTGTCGTCTGCAGCGGCGCCACGATTTCGAGCACCTTTGCCCGAGCCGTGTGCCTCCGCTTGGGGACGACAAACTCCCCCTCTTCTTCCTGGGCGGCCTCCTCGTCTGTGGCGGCCTCTGGCGCGTGTTGTTTCTTCTTCTGCAACAACCTGTGGACAGAAGAAGGCGCGCTTGCCGGTGGTTCGTCCTCGTCCGTCGACGCTGGCCTCTTGCGAGACGGCAGCGCGACGTCCATTCCTTCTTCATGTAGAAGAAGCTGTTCCAGGTTCGCTTCTGGAAACATTGGGTCCTTTTGTGCTGCTGTCGGCAGGTCAACAGCCTCTTGAGTGGTCTGGTCCGGAGGGGCGGCCAGCAGAACATTGGTTGCTTGGGTAACCAAGCCTGGTGGCTCTGCTCCCTTCGGGGCCGCCTCCGGCAGTGCAGTGTCCTCTTGCGTGGACACGCCTGGCGGGGCTCCCGGCGGTACCATGACCTCTTCATTGGCTGCGCCTGGCAGTGCAGCGGCGAGATCATACTGTATGAACCTTTTGTAGGCTTTCTCCGCGGCCTCGCGTTCTGAGGCGTCTTTGGGGTTGGCCCTGCGGTTTAATACCACGAACAGCTCGACTGCTGTCAGTGGTCGATAACCTGAAGGAGCGGCCGCGGGGGTCGGGGCATTAGAGGCCGCCGCCAGAGCGTGCTCTGACGCGGCGACCACCGCCGCGACGTTCGCAGCGATGTTATTGTCTTCCATGAGGAAGACAGGAGCTCTTACGGGTATGTACTAAGCGAGTGAGCGCGGACTGGTCCCACGCGAAGGGGGTCCTGACTCACGGCGTGCCCTAACGGTCCCTAGGCGCGGCACAAATCGATTCCTGAATCGATTTGATTCGCAGCCGAAAGCGTGGAGTACACGACAATTTCGCCGCTGACGCACTCGCAAGCGAGTAGTCAGCAGTGAAGAGTCGCTGAAGCCTCCGTTACACACTCGCCAGTGACCACGTGCCTTGAGAAAGGCGCGCGAACAAAGACGCGCGGGAACAAAGGCGCCAGCGAGACAAAGCGGAGCGGTGAGCCAGAGCGTCCTCTCGCTACGGCGGCTCAGCGCGGTCGGGCCCGCGCGCCTCCGTGCTGCGCTTATATGCCCTCGGTTGCGCGTGGTGGGGGGAGGGCGGGCCAGAGTCTATATAGGGGGGCGGCGGGCGCGCTGGGCGCAGACCGTAGCCGACTCGCCAGCCGCTGCAGCCGCTGTTTGTGCACGTTTTGCTTTGCCCGAGGAAGGAAGGATGACAGGCCGCGGCAAGGGAGGAAAGGGGCTCGGCAAGGGTGGCGCCAAGCGGCACCGCAAGGTGTTGCGCGACAACATCCAGGGCATCACGAAGCCCGCCATCCGCCGCCTGGCTCGCAGGGGCGGCGTGAAGCGCATCTCTGGTCTGATCTACGAGGAGACCCGCGGGGTGCTGAAGGTGTTCCTGGAGAACGTGATCCGCGACGCGGTGACGTACACTGAGCACGCCAAGCGCAAGACTGTGACGGCCATGGACGTGGTGTACGCCCTGAAGAGGCAGGGGCGCACCCTGTACGGTTTCGGCGGTTAGGCTGCGTCGCAGCGGGCGCTGGCCTTCCCGCGGCCGTGCTTGTGGGTGGGAGAGACTAGAAAACGGCCCTTTTCAGGGCCACCACACTGTTCGGAAGTTGAAAAGTGCGAAAGAGTCTGTGTTGTTGCTGCGTGTGTGCGCTGTGTTGTTTGTTTGTTTCTTTCTTTCTTTCCGTTTGAGCGACGTGATGTGACTGGGAGGGGAGAAGGAAAGGAAACGTGTCATGTGGCTGGCTGTGTGTGGAGCTGCTTCGTTTGTGTGTCTTTGTATCGATCGCGACGGAGATGGCGGGCTGTGTGTTGTTGTGCGAGAGGCGGTGATTATTTGCTTGCGTGGTTTGGCTCTGTGTGTTTGTTTGCGGCGGCGTTGGGGTTTCCGAGGCAAGGCGTGTGGGCATAGGCGGCCGGATCAGCTGTTTCGTTCGTGTCGACGGCCGTTGCGCGCGGGAGTGGAGGGCGGTGTGTCGACACGCCTCCCTTTAACAATGGTCATTATTGCTGCCGTTGTCGGTTTGGAAGGCGACTGCGACCGTGCAAAATGTGTGTGTGTGTGTGTGTGTGTGTTGGGCCACACGGGCTGTGTGGGCGACAAGATGGCGGACGTGCGCCGGCGGCGGCTGTGCTGTGACAGTGCAAAGTTAAAACAAAACAAGGTGCGGCGAGGACGACTGCAATTTTGCTTTGGACGTAGGTTTGTGTGGTGGCCCTGAAAAGGGCCGATTGTTGTGGGCCGAGCCGGCAAAGCGCGTTGCGTGCAGGGGAGCACGCGGCGCTGCGATTGCCTGGCCTCCTTTAGGCCTTCTTCTCGGTCTTCTTTGGCAGCAGGACGGCCTGGATGTTGGGCAGGACACCACCCTGTGCGATGGTGACGCCCGACAGGAGCTTGTTGAGCTCCTCGTCGTTGCGGATGGCAAGCTGCAGGTGGCGCGGGATGATGCGCGTCTTCTTGTTGTCGCGGGCCGCGTTTCCGGCCAGCTCGAGCACCTCAGCCGCGAGGTACTCCATGACGGCGGCGAGGTAGACGGGCGCCCCGGCGCCGACGCGCTCTGCGTAGTTTCCCTTGCGCAGGAGGCGGTGGATTCTGCCGACCGGGAACTGGAGCCCAGCCCTGCTTGAGCGGGACTTTGACTTGCCCTTGACTTTGCCTCCCTTTCCGCGTCCGGACATGGCGATGGGCTAGCGACGGTGCACACGAAACGGAAACGAAAACGACCGGTGCGAGCGGCAGCGAGTCGAGCAGCGGAGTGCGTGCCGGCGCAGCCGGGGTGGGGGTGCTTTATGGGCTCGGGTGCGGCGGCCGGTTGCGCGCGCGCCCCATTGGTCGGCGGCCGCAACAGGGCGAGCTGGTAAAGGTGCGGCGGCGGCTGGCGGCGGGTGCCACTGTGTGGGGAGACGCTGACTAGAGCGGAGCGCTTGCTACTGGTGTTGCTGCTGCCGTACGTTGGTTCGAGATGCCGCCCAAGACTAGCGGGAAGGCCGCCAAGAAGGCTGGCAAGGCGCAGAAGAACATTTCGAAGGGCGACAAGAAGAAGAAGCGCAAGAGGAAGGAGAGCTATGCCATCTACATCTACAAGGTGCTGAAGCAGGTGCACCCTGACACGGGCATCTCGTCGAAGGCGATGAGCATCATGAACAGCTTCGTGAACGACATTTTCGAGCGCATTGCGGCCGAGGCTTCTCGCCTGGCGCACTACAACAAGCGCTCGACCATCACGTCCCGCGAGATCCAGACCGCTGTGCGGCTGTTGCTGCCTGGCGAGCTGGCCAAGCACGCCGTGAGCGAGGGCACGAAGGCGGTGACCAAGTACACGAGCTCCAAGTAAGGAGGTGGCTCTGGAATGGAAGGAAGGATGGAGAAGGCTCCTCCGTTGCGAGAGCGGCAAAACGGCCCTTTTCAGGGCCACCAACTTGCCTTTTGCGGGAAGGGCGGAATTGTTGTTGTTGTTTGTGTGGACGGCTGTGATGTATGTGTGCATTTTGATTGTGGGTGGGGGGGCGCGTCAAAGCGTGTTGCGCGGGGTACGGCCACGAGGTTGGTCGCCGTGGCGTGGAATGGTGGCACGCCTCGTTGGCGTGGTTTTTGACCCATTGGTGTTGTTGGGGTGTGTGTGTTACCCGTCTGCGAGGGGGGACAGTGCGATCGGCGACTTTTGTGTCACCGTAACGACGGCCGTTTGCGGGTTTGTTTTTTTTGCACATCATACATGGCGAGGGTGAAATGTGAAGTGTTTTTGTTTGGTTTTTTTTGCCGCCCACTATTCCCTTTGCTGTACGCCGAGTTTGACAATGGTGCGACGTAACTGCAGCGTGGAGGTGTGTGAGTGACGTTGAAATGAACGTGCCATTAAGACGCATTGTTGTTGTATTGTACTGTACGTGTACGGCGACACGCACGATGATGTACCATTCGACTCTGATGTTTGATAGCCGTGTCTGACTGATTGCGTACGACGCACGCACACCGATGTCGTCATTCAAGATGCACGCTAGACGACGACGGCGGCGGCGGCGGTCGTTTGTTTGGCGAATGTCTGTACACGTGTTTGTCTGTGTCCATCCGGTATGTATTTGTTTGTTTGAAAGTGTTTTGTGTGTCGGTGACGTGGTCCGATCCGTCGCCCCCTGAGTAACTGTCGATCGGCGCGATAGACCGGCGTCACGCAACTGAACCCGAAGTCTTGGGCACACCCGTCATACTGTTGTACACCGTCGCGCTGAGAACGGTAACGAAAGGTTGACTTTGATCGGTCGGAATGTCTGGGCAGAACGTGAGGAATGAGGCAAGAGTGCAAGGAGGGGGGGCAAAAGAGAGAGGAAGGGAAAAAGGGGAGAAACGCATTCGTAGAGCAACGGAACGTTCCCGTGTCGGAGGCGTATTGGAGCCGCACTGAAATGCGTTTAACGGCGGCGCGGCTGCAAGTGTCTGCCGTGGTGAACGTTACCTTTGACGGCTGCATTGGGCTTTGCCTTTGCTTTTGCTTTCGCTTTCGCTTTCGCGTTCGCTTTCGCTTTCCCGGATGTACGTAACGTTTGTTGATATGGTTCTGAGGAAGAGTGTATGACAGTGCCGTGCCGTCCATGTTCGTGTGCCCTCCCATTGTGTGTATGCTATTGTCTGTGTACTTGAATGATGTATGTAGGTGTTAGTGGACATGTTTTACCAGTGGGGGGAAATGGATCGTCGATAGTTGCCGTCACTCTGTCACGGTCGAGATGACGCACCCTCCGTACAGAAAGGTGTCGAGAAAGTGAGTGTGTGTGTGTGTGTGTGTGTGTGTGTGTGTGCGTGCGTCCGTGAATTGGCAGTGTTTGGAGGTGGGCGTGCCCTGGATGTGGCTGTTCGTTAGGCGGTAGTGTTGTGTGGACAGGGGAGGGGCATGCGTAACGCTGCTGGCATGGCATTTCGGGAGATGGGAGGGGGCAAACGAGGAAACGAGGAGCGGCGGCCAAAGACGGGACGGGGAGGGGCGCGGGGTGTGGGTGGCTTGCGCCTGTGCTCGGCGTTGTGGTTTGTGCAAAAGAGGAGGAGAAAAACAATGTGAGTTGCCAGGGAGGGGAGCGGTGTTGTGTTGTGGTTGTCGTGGTGTAGCCGCAGACGCGGCTGTCAGTGAACGTGGCGAGACGGACGGATGCGCGGAGGGGCGGGGGCGGCGCATTTCGCCGGTGCCGTGCCGTGCCGTGCCGTGCCATGCCGTGCCATGCCTGAAAGCCGCGTGGTCGCTGTGTTGTTGGTGGCGTGGGGGCGAGGAGAGTACCGTACGGGTGTGCTTGTGCGCCGGAAATGGCACACTGCGCCCGCCCGTCTTGGAGGCTGATGGCTGTGGTGTGGAAATGGGGCGCGGTGATGTTGAAGCAGTTGAAGAACAGAAAAGAAACCAAGAAAACGGAAGGCGTGATGCGGCGGTGGTGGTGAGAGCGGGAAAAACAAAACAAAAAAAAAGAAGGAAAAACAACAAGAAACAAAAAAGAAAACAAAAAGTCTATCAATATTAAAATGTAAATGGAAATGGAAATGGACCCAGGCATAACCTCCCTGCACAAATAGCAGAGAGTCCGATGATAATAAAAATGTGCCAGAATGTTAACGTCCCTACAAAACAAACCCAACGATAATATTAATGAAAGAGTGAACCGTATGTAACATTGCAACAGACATAATGAAACCTGATAAATTGTATAAGGGCAGCAGCGTTGACCTTTGGCCCTGTATTCAGAATAAAAAGAGCCAAAGATCGTTACCCCAATGAAAAAGACACTGAAACACGTATGTAACATAGTAGCGATGGCGAGACATTGTAGCATCTGTGACCAGAGAGTTTGCGCTGGACTGCGCGAGTGTTGCGAGCGGTTCTCAGTCAGTCAGTCAGTCAGTCAGTAGTCGTCGCGTGCAGTACGCTAATAGTCGTCATGCAGAGCGGTCGGTCAGTAGTAGCAGCCGAGTGCGGTTGTTGTGATGTAGGCGGTCGGCAACACTGGTCAAGATGGTGAATAAGGTATACTGTTAATTAATATAATCATTAGATAATGAAAAATTGTATTTATTGTAATTATTCTCCAACAAGTTCCCCAATAATAATTTTTATTTCAAAAGCATTTTTCAAACATTTAATTTTTTATTGAACTAAAGAGTTCGTTGCACTTCACATTTCATTCCACTTCTTTGAAGAAAAATGTCACTAAAATCACAAAAAAAAAGAGAGAATATTATTATTTGCAATGCAGTTCCTCCAAGCGCTGCGCAACAACCAGAGCAGAAATGTGACATCCATTTATTCGGAGGTAAGACTTTAATTCTGATTGTTTTGCACAGGGCCAAAGACCGATATTTCGGTTTAATTGAAGTTTCTTGTCACTGAACGGACTTTTTTAAATGTTGTGTGAAGACTTTATATTTGAGTCAGATTGCGAATTTCACATTTTTGTTGCCATTTTCAATACCTCTCATTGTGGGCGAGGTTACAATTAGCGCAATGTCCATTAGCATCCGTAAATAACATTGTCCATTATTTTAAATTTTGCTGGGAGGTTACAACACACACACAAAAGAAAAAAAAACAAAAAAAAAATTGCATTTATATCCGCTCCTCAATTGTAGATACCCCTTACACAGCTGTGTGCAATGAATGAGTGCTGGCTGGTAATTAATTGCACTCCTTGGAGGGAAATGCCATAGGACGTAGTCTTTAAAAAGTGAATGTTTTTCGTTAAGAGACAAAAGTTACTTTAGAAAAACAGTAATAGTGGGGCTTTTGTTGTTGAACAAAATAAGTACAATGAACATACGTTATCAGATTTGCGCAATGCAGCGTCACACCACCTTTTTGATTATAACACAATATACTATACATCGTCCCGAACCGTGACCAGAGTCGCGAGACGAGCAGAGCACGCCGCCGACGCCCGCTCAGTACAACCGTCCACCCGCTACTACTGTCGACCGACTACTACCTCTCCCGACTCGCGCTACAATATATATAACAACTGTTCCTGGCGACCCGGTGCGTGCCACTACTGTCGTCTGGCGCGGTCCAAGCGCCGACTAGCAGCGATAAAGAACTCTCTGGTCAGACAGAGATGCTGTCATGCCTCGCCATCGCTCTGGTAATGAATACATACGTGTTGCAGCGTGCGTACCACCGGAACACGCAGTGGCGGAGCCAAAGACTGTGTTGTCGAGGTCGAGTGCGAGTGGGAAGAGAGGCAGCGTCGGCACGGAGATGCAAGCGAGCGCGAGACGCACGGGGGCTGCGGCGTGGCGCGTTTGCGGTCGGCGCCTTTGGTGGCAACGGCCGGGACAAGCAGCGGTGTATGGTGTGGTGCGGGGCGGACAGGGGCGGCGGTGGACGGGGAGGAGGCGGCGCGACGACGGCATGGGGGCGAAAACGGGACGGGGGACGGGGGACGGCGGATGTTGAGAGGCGTCACGCGCGGACAGGACACAGACACAGAGACACACAGATTGGAAAGGGAGGGTGCGCGGTAGTAGTTGGGAATGTGCGTACCGTGCGGGATGGGAGTGGGCGAGGAACACGGTCGTGGCCCCTGTTTTGGGTGCGTGTGATGACGTCGGTGTGTTGTGGGAAGGGAAGGTGCTGTGGCGGCGGCGCGTAATGGGCGTAGGCCGAAAAGAGAAAGGAACGTGGGCAGTGTGTTGGCAAGCGTCGGTTCGACTGCGACGTTGATGGGCAGGGCAGGGCAAGGTTAATGGTGGTAGGAGTAGGCGTGTGGGCGCAAAAAATCTGCCGCTGCAGGCGGTGCCGTAACCGCCATGGCGGGAAGGAGAGAGGGCCAAAGAAAGAAAGAAAGAAGAAAAAAAAAAAAAAAAAAAAAAGGAGGGGGGGGGGGGGGGGCGAAAGTGGAGAGGCGGTGGTGTGAGAAGGGCGGGGGCGGAAGGAAGGCAGGAAGGACAAGAGGCGAGGCGACGGCTTGCTTTGTGTATCGGTCGGTCTCTGGCTATGCTTCGTTTTCTGCAGCAGGGTCGGTGCGCGGCGTGGCTCGCGGCAGTGGGAACGCCTGGTGGCTGGACGGCCAGCAATGCGGTTGGATGGGCGGCCACAGCACCGCACCTGTGCCCGAGGAGGAGACGCTGGCGGCGGGCCCTGAGGTGAGGCCGGCTCGGCTGGGGCTGTGGATGTGTAGGTGTGGCGCCGCTGCTGCAACAACGAGTAAAACGCGAGAAGAAGGGATGGCGGTAGAGAGGAAAAAAAAAAATATAAAAGGTCGTGTTGTGTTGATGCGCAGGCAGACGCGTACAGAGAGACGAGCCCGGTCTGCAGCAGGGTGTGGCCGTGCCGAGTGCAGAGCAGCGGCGGCTCGGTTCGGTTCGGTTCGGCCCGGCCCGGCGGGCCGCGCTGTTGTCGCGGACGTGAGCGCCCCCTGGCGGGTGGCCGGAGGCGGCGCGGCGTGTTGGACGTGTGGCTGGTGGCAGTGCACAATTTGCGAGTGGCTGGCGGTGTGGTGTGGCGGTTGGCGCGTCGGGCGGCGGAGAGGTATGTGTTGCGGGCGCCCTTTGCTGCGCTGCGTCGTTGCGTGTGCCGTACAGGGCGGGCGCTTGTCGACTGTGTGGCGAATTGGCGTGAAACGGCTGCCGAGAGGTGTGTGGTAGCGAGCCGGTCGGTGGTGTCAGTGCGAAGGGGAATGTGCGTGCGTTTGGCGGTTTCGGTGTGCTTTTTGCGGCGTGAGAGTGGGAATTAGTGGGGCCGGCTGTTGTGTTGGTTCCTTGTGTCTTGTGTCGCGTAGCGTGATGGCAACGTGGAAGGACGCCGGTTTCGTTTCGAGCCTTGCGTGTGGTTGTCGACGTTGACTGGTTGGCGTGTGCCGATGCACGTGCATGTGTGGGTCGCGAGTGCGTTTTTGGCTGGCTGTGTGTGTGTGTGTGTGTGTGTTTTGGGGGGGGGGAAGGGGGAGGCGGTGGTGAAAGTGCAGTCGTTGCCACGGGCGTCGTCGGGTGGGGCTGGCTGGGGCTGTGCGTCGTGGCGGAAAGGTGGTAGGTTGCGGGAAGCGAGCCCGTCGTTGACGGTGTCGCGTGAGTTGTGAATCGAGTGGGGCGCGGGGCGCGGGACAGGAGCAGCGTGCCGCTGCGTCGTGGTCGTCAGCAGAGGCTGTGCGTGTGCTTGTCCTTTTTGTGGGCGGTTCGTGCGAGGCGTTTTTGTTTTGTGTTGCCCTAGTTGTTAGTTTATTTTGTTTGTGTTTGTTATTTTGAGACGACGACTGGTTGGTGGCGTGCGCGCGAAGTGGCGGTGTGCGCTTCCCGTGTCGTTTGTGTTGTTTGGTTTTTTTGTTTTTGTGTGTTTTTTTTTGCACTGGGCCCCGGTGGGTGGGTGCGTGTGTGTCGATTGCCGGCTGGCGAAAGGTGCGCCATCGGCGGGGTGGGTCGCCGGCACAAGTAGAGGCGGCGGCGTTGTTGCTGTTGTTGTGTGGTGTTTGTTTTGTTCGGCTGTGTCGGCGAGCTGTGTTGCGGTGCGTGTGAATGGTGGTGCAAAAGTGCTGGCGTTGGGGCTGCGACTGCGACGGCGGCGAGCCGCGGGCGCGCCATTGATAGTGATGTTGTGAACAGCGGCTGTGTACGGTAGTGGTGTTGTTGTAGCACGACGTGCATCCGGGCCGGCGCGGAAAGCGCAGTTGCGGGCGGTTGCCCTTCGGTGCCAGCCCATGTCGCGTGAGCGGCGGGTTGCTCTGGTGTCGACACGTGGTGCTCTGGGTTGTTGTGTGGTGCCCTTTGGCCGGTGGGGGTGGTTCGCGTGTGTCTCGTTCGCGCTCGGTGTCTGGTCGTGGTCGTGCTGCTCCCCCGTCTGTCGGCGGTTTCCGACGTCGTCTGTACGTTTTTGTTCGTTTGCGGCGTGCCTGCCGACGTCGTCCCGTCGCGACCTTTCAACCGAAAGTGTGGCGCCCGAAGGTGAACGAACGTAACCCTGACCTCGGCGCTTTACGCTGAGCCGAGCGAACCGAACCTAACCTGTGGTGTGGCGAGGTGAGCTCAGCCTGTGAGCCCCTAACGTCTACGTAAGGTAAGCTGTCCGGCTCACGCCTCACGTTTGAACGCTTTTTTAACCTACGTTTGACGCTTCTTAACCTAGCACTGACCCCTTAACCTAACGTGTAACCTAACCTAACCTAACCTAACCTAACCTCTGACGCCTGACGTGTTTGAATGCTTAACCTAAGTTTGACGCTTAACCTAACCCAAGTCCCCTTAACCTAACCCACGTCCACCTAACCTAACCTAACCTAACGTAGACGTGTAAACGTAATGTGTAACGCGTAACGTGTAAGGTCGGCTGTCGTGTGTGCTTGACGGCAGATTGGGTTGGTCTGTAGATTCGGATTGCGGTTTGCCTCGGTCGAGGGGTTGGGTCGGAAGCGGCGAGGGGCGGCGGCGCCTGTTGCGCAGGCGGCGTCCGTTTGCGGCGGGCAATTGTTGAGAAACGGCTGTGAATGTTGGCGGGCGAGAGGAGGAGGACGGCGCGCGATGTGGCCCGACGGCTGCGGGCCGATCGGGAAACGGCGGGAGGGCGACGGAAGGCGATGGGGCGGCGGAGGCGCGTTTGCACGGCCGTCATCGCCGCACGCCTCGGCTTGTGTGGCTGTGGCGCCGGCCGCGCTGGCCGGGCTGCCGCGGCGACGGTGTGGGAGTTTTGCCGAAGGTTTGGCCATTGTGGCGGGTCGTCGGCTGGGGCTGTGGGGGCGGCATTTGGGCGGGGGCGGCGATTCTCGGCGGGCCGACCCAGGCTGTAGCGCGCGGTAGCTGCAGTTTGGCCGTGGTTTGCGGCGCTGCCGTGGCGACTGGTTGGCGACTGTGGTGTGGCTGTGTGTAGCCCCATCCTCGGTGGTTTGAAAGGCGCGGGCGGTTGTGGCGCAGGTTTGGGGCTGCTCCGCACAGGCTGTCGGACGTTGGGCGGTAGCAAGCGCGGGAGGCGCGGCGCGGCGGCGCGCAGAGTGGCGGCCGCTCTCTCGGCCGTCCGCGCCCGCCCGCGACACTGGCTGGGCCTTGTGATTCTCTGCTCTGCTGCTGTGCTGTGCTTGCGTGCCTGCCGTCCCGCTCGCTCTCGCTGTGTGTTACGCGCGTCGTCGAAATGGCAGATCAGGCGGCTACGAACGAGACTGCTGCGGCACCCGCCGCCACCGGCACTACGAAGAAGGCCAAGTCTGCGTCGTCTGCGAAGAAGCCGCGCGCCAAGCCTGCGCACCCGCGCACCTCTGAGATGGTGACGGCCGCCATCAAGAGTCTGAAGGAGCGCGGCGGGTCGTCGCTGCAGGCGATCAAGAAGTACATAGCCGCGCACTACAAGCTGGACGCGGAGAAGCTGGCGCCGTTTATCAAGAAGTACCTCAAGTCGGCCGTCGTGGCGGGCGAGCTGGTGCAGACGAAGGGGAAGGGCGCGTCCGGCTCGTTCAAGCTTGCCGGCGCCGGCGGCGGGGGGGCGGCCGAGGGCGGCAAGGCTCGTGCTGGCGGTGCCAAGAAGAAGCGCGCCGCTCCGGCCAGCAAGGAGAAGAAGGGCGCCCGTGCGGCCGGCGCAAAGAAGGCTGGTGGCGTGAAGGCGGCGACCGGTCGGAAGGCGGGCGCCGCCAAGAAGGCGTCTGCGGCGTCGGCCGCTCCCGCGGGTGCGAAGAAGGCGGCTGCGGCCAAGCCGGCCAAGGCCAAGTCGCCGTCGAAGGCGAAGAAGGCCGCCAAGGTTCCGACGAAGAAGCCGAAGGCGCCGCGCCCGAAGAAGGCGACGACGCCGTCTAAGGCGAAGGCTTCGCCCAAGAAGAAGAAGTAGAGTAGAGGAGAAAGAGATGGGGGAAAGGAAGGGTTTGGCGCTTGACTCCGTCGTCCCCACCCCCCGTCGTCGTCTAGTGGCGCGCAAGAGACGCGCGGCCCAAAAAAAACGGCCCTTCTCAGGGCCATCAAAGCACGTCGGGGAAGGTTTTGATTGTCGTGTTGCGTTTGGTGTGGGTGTCTGTCTGTATGCCCGTGGGGATGCTGTTTGCGTGCCGTGGTGGTTGGATTGCGGGGGTCGGTGGCGGGTGTGGGCGGCGGTAGCGGTAAGCGGTGTTGTTGTTGTTGTTGTTGTTGTTGTTGTCGTGGTTGATTGTCGCCGTGTTTGTGGCGGCGGCCGACGGTTGGTTTTCTGTCACGTTGTTTAGTTTGAATACGTTGGTTGGCTTGCCTGCGTTCGTTCTTCTCGGATGTCTGTCTTGTCGAGTCGTGTCTGGTCTTTGTTTTGTTCCTTTGTGTGTGTGTGTGTGTTATGTTTTGCAACGGGGGGCACGTTGAGATGCGGAAGGAGTCGGCGGGGATTTCGGTGGCGTGTAGAGCGAGCGAGCGCGTCGGAGTGGAGTGCGGGTTTTTTTTGTTTTCGAAACGAAAGCGGCGGCCGGCCAGCCACCCGTGCGGTGTGACGTCGGCCGTTGGGTATTGTGCGCTTTGAGCGCCGGGGAGGGATGATGTGTGATTGTTGCGCGCTGCTAGCAGGCAGGCAGAGTGAGCGGGTGTGGCGGACGGACGGGAAGTGGTGGTTTTTGTTTTTGGGTTGCGGGGCGAGAGGCAGGCGACCGACAAAGTTTGCTCGCGACGGAGAGATGTTAGTGGCCCTGAAAAGGGCCGTTTTTGTTTGTGCGGTGCGGTGCCGCGGCGCGGTTTAGGCGCGCTCGCCGCGGATGCGGCGCGCGAGCTGGATGTCCTTGGGCATGATGGTGACGCGCTTGGCGTGGATTGCGCACAGGTTGGTGTCTTCGAAGAGGCCGACGAGGTAGGCCTCGCTGGCCTCCTGCAGGGCCATGACTGCGGAGCTCTGGAAGCGCAGGTCGGTCTTGAAGTCCTGGGCGATCTCGCGCACTAGGCGCTGGAATGGCAGCTTGCGGATGAGCAGCTCTGTGCTCTTCTGGTAGCGCCTGATTTCTCGCAGGGCGACGGTGCCCGGCCTGTAGCGGTGGGGCTTCTTGACGCCTCCGGTGGCGGGCGCGCTCTTCCTCGCCGCCTTGGTGGCGAGCTGTTTGCGCGGCGCCTTTCCGCCGGTGGACTTGCGGGCCGTTTGCTTTGTGCGGGCCATGGCGGTAGCGGTAGCGGAGCGGCGTGCGTGGAGGTTAGGTGTGGCGCGGCGTCCGGTGCTGCCTTGACAACGGGCCCGCGCGCCTCCGTGCTGCGCTTATATGCCCTCGGTTGCGCGTGGTGGGGGGAGGGCGGGCCAGAGTCTATATAGGGGGGCGGCGGGCGCGCTGGCACTAGACGTACCATCCGCAACTATGCAAATGCTAATTGGGAACGATATTGCGAAGTCATCACAGACCAATTAAACTTCCCAGTGAGCATCACTGACGACAACGACCTACTGTTAGTTACCAGACGCCTTGAAGACGCAATTAAACAAGCCACCGACGAAGCAATACCGACGAAAATCATAAATAACTGGAGACCATCCATCCCCCGAGAGGCCCTACAGCTCATACAACAAAAGAAACGACTACACAGAGAGATAAGACGTACGAACAACCCAGATCTAAGACGACTTTGGAACAGACTAAACAACAGAGTCAGGAACATAATATCCACACATAGACAAACACAGTGGGACGACACCTGCAAACAACTAGACTACAGGAGTGGAGGCAAATTCTGGAAAAAATTCAGGACACTAACGGGACAACGAAGAACTACTGAACTCACCTTAATAACAAACAACGAACCGACAACAGACAAACGTGAACAGGCCACCATATTCAAACAGGTACTGCAGGAGGTATACTCCTTCCCCAATGACAATCTCTTTGACGAAGTACACAGACGTACAGTGGAACTACAACTAAATCGAATACTCACCACAGCAACAGTGGACACAGAGAACGAACACAACCTGACCAAGGAAATAACCAACACTGAAATAGCCGAAGCCATCCACACAGGACGTAACTCCGCTCCTGGACAAAACGAAATCCGACGACTGCACCTACAGAAAGCCCCCCCCCACATCCTCATCCCCATTCTCTCCATAATCTTCAATTATTGCCTCACCTATGAAACGTTACCGACCAACTGGAAGACGAGTAAGACAATTATGATCCTCAAGCCTGACAAACCGAAGACTGACCCCCGCTCATACAGACCAATCTCTCTGCTCGACGTTATAGGGAAAACCTACGAACGCATATTAGCGAACAGACTTAGAAAATTCACAGAAGACAAAGGACTACCCCCGACAATCCAGGCAGGCTTCAGACCCAACCACTCGACGAATGACCCCCTCTTTAAACTTACTAACAGCATTACTAAGGGATTCAACGACGGACGATGCACGCTCGCGGTATTCCTAGACATCGAGCGTGCATTCGACAAGTTGTGGCATCAAGGACTTCTCCTCAAACTAAGTCGACTAGGAATCCCCATCAAATTCATAAAAATCTTACAAGCCTATCTTAGCAACAGAGTATGCAGAATTCATGTTGGGGATCAACATTCCGATCCGTTCACGCCACAGGCAGGTGTCCCGCAAGGAGGCATCCTGTCACCGACCCTGTACGCGCTGTACACAGCAGACATCCCCACTACAACGACAACAGACGAGACAGTCGCACTATATGCAGACGACACTGCATATTGGTGCACTGCCCCAAACACCAGGACCATACAACGGAAAACGACGGACTACCTACAAAAACTTCAGACCTGGATGAAGCAGTGGCGAATCCGACCCAACCCGACCAAAACACAGACCATATTCTTCCAACACAGACACCGAACCAAGAACAGAAATCAAAACACTGGCGACTTACAACTAACACTATGGAACACGCCACTGACGCTTACTAACTCCGCGAAATACTTAGGCGTGTTCCTAGACAAGCATCTAAACTGGCAGACGCACATCAACTACCTCCTCAACAGAACAAGAAAAAGACAAGGACTCATACGACAGGTGCAGGGTCGCCTCCATGGCTGCCGCCTGGAGACGGCCCTGCATACATACAAGACCTTCGTCAGGCCGGTCATGGAGTATGCAGCTGCACCCCTGGCTGGTCTGGCGAAGAGCCAGGCGGACAGACTCTACAGAACTGAAAGAAGACTACTTCGCAGCATCTCCAAACTCCCCCCCCAGACCCCGAGCAACGACGTATATGACATCACAAACATAGAACCACTACAAACTCGACTAACGAAGCTACGCGCCAACTACGGCAGACACATACTGACGAAACGACCAGATATGGAAGACTTATTGACCTCTGAAATCCGGGAAAGGAGGCGCCCTAAATACAAATACATCCATCCAGCGCGTACAGTGGCACAAAACACGACCGCCCATTTCCCCGACCTTGCTCCCACCATGACCCCACTCGTAAGCGGCACCCACACTCCCCCCCATCTCGACGCCAGGAGGTAGGCAACGGCCCTACACACACACACACACACACACACACACACACACACACACACACACACAACGCACGCAACGACCACATACACAAATAAGCAATAACACGAAAATCTGAGCAGATACACTTCCCTCTTATTCACATATCGCCACCTCAAATATATGCCTACATAGAATTATTTATTTAAAAATTATATGCTTTTATATGATCTAAAATTATATGTTCTCCTTAAATTTATATGTTTTTCCCAAAATTAATTGTTCTCATTATGTTCTAATTTTATTCCTAAGTTCCTACTATATGTCTTACATGATAACTGCATAAATGTCTCTTGAATGTCAAAATAATCTAAACCCAATATTGTTCAAAAATAAAAATGTAAACTCTATATCTTACCGGAATAACAATGTTTGGCACAATTGCAAGCAATTGACACTCTAAAAAGCAAAAAATTGTATCGAACACCATCGGCCGAAAAAGAGCAACAGCAAGCTCTAAAAAGGCCCGCCCTCTCCTTCAGGGAGGGAATGAAATGTGCCAAAAAAAAAAAAAAAAAAAAAAAAAAAAAAAAAAAAGCGCTGGGCGCAGACCGTAGCCGACTCGCCAGCCGCTGCAGCCGCTGTTTGTGCACGTTTTGCTTTGCCCGAGGAAGGAAGGATGACAGGCCGCGGCAAGGGAGGAAAGGGGCTCGGCAAGGGTGGCGCCAAGCGGCACCGCAAGGTGTTGCGCGACAACATCCAGGGCATCACGAAGCCCGCCATCCGCCGCCTGGCTCGCAGGGGCGGCGTGAAGCGCATCTCTGGTCTGATCTACGAGGAGACCCGCGGGGTGCTGAAGGTGTTCCTGGAGAACGTGATCCGCGACGCGGTGACGTACACTGAGCACGCCAAGCGCAAGACTGTGACGGCCATGGACGTGGTGTACGCCCTGAAGAGGCAGGGGCGCACCCTGTACGGTTTCGGCGGTTAGGCTGCGTCGCAGCGGGCGCTGGCCTTCCCGCGGCCGTGCTTGTGGGTGGGAGAGACTAGAAAACGGCCCTTTTCAGGGCCACCACACTGTTCGGAAGTTGAAAAGTGCGAAAGAGTCTGTGTTGTTGCTGCGTGTGTGCGCTGTGTTGTTTGTTTGTTTCTTTCTTTCTTTCCGTTTGAGCGACGTGATGTGACTGGGAGGGGAGAAGGAAAGGAAACGTGTCATGTGGCTGGCTGTGTGTGGAGCTGCTTCGTTTGTGTGTCTTTGTATCGATCGCGACGGAGATGGCGGGCTGTGTGTTGTTGTGCGAGAGGCGGTGATTATTTGCTTGCGTGGTTTGGCTCTGTGTGTTTGTTTGCGGCGGCGTTGGGGTTTCCGAGGCAAGGCGTGTGGGCATAGGCGGCCGGATCAGCTGTTTCGTTCGTGTCGACGGCCGTTGCGCGCGGGAGTGGAGGGCGGTGTGTCGACACGCCTCCCTTTAACAATGGTCATTATTGCTGCCGTTGTCGGTTTGGAAGGCGACTGCGACCGTGCAAAATGTGTGTGTGTGTGTGTGTGTGTGTTGGGCCACACGGGCTGTGTGGGCGACAAGATGGCGGACGTGCGCCGGCGGCGGCTGTGCTGTGACAGTGCAAAGTTAAAACAAAACAAGGTGCGGCGAGGACGACTGCAATTTTGCTTTGGACGTAGGTTTGTGTGGTGGCCCTGAAAAGGGCCGATTGTTGTGGGCCGAGCCGGCAAAGCGCGTTGCGTGCAGGGGAGCACGCGGCGCTGCGATTGCCTGGCCTCCTTTAGGCCTTCTTCTCGGTCTTCTTTGGCAGCAGGACGGCCTGGATGTTGGGCAGGACACCACCCTGTGCGATGGTGACGCCCGACAGGAGCTTGTTGAGCTCCTCGTCGTTGCGGATGGCAAGCTGCAGGTGGCGCGGGATGATGCGCGTCTTCTTGTTGTCGCGGGCCGCGTTTCCGGCCAGCTCGAGCACCTCAGCCGCGAGGTACTCCATGACGGCGGCGAGGTAGACGGGCGCCCCGGCGCCGACGCGCTCTGCGTAGTTTCCCTTGCGCAGGAGGCGGTGGATTCTGCCGACCGGGAACTGGAGCCCAGCCCTGCTTGAGCGGGACTTTGACTTGCCCTTGACTTTGCCTCCCTTTCCGCGTCCGGACATGGCGATGGGCTAGCGACGGTGCACACGAAACGGAAACGAAAACGACCGGTGCGAGCGGCAGCGAGTCGAGCAGCGGAGTGCGTGCCGGCGCAGCCGGGGTGGGGGTGCTTTATGGGCTCGGGTGCGGCGGCCGGTTGCGCGCGCGCCCCATTGGTCGGCGGCCGCAACAGGGCGAGCTGGTAAAGGTGCGGCGGCGGCTGGCGGCGGGTGCCACTGTGTGGGGAGACGCTGACTAGAGCGGAGCGCTTGCTACTGGTGTTGCTGCTGCCGTACGTTGGTTCGAGATGCCGCCCAAGACTAGCGGGAAGGCCGCCAAGAAGGCTGGCAAGGCGCAGAAGAACATTTCGAAGGGCGACAAGAAGAAGAAGCGCAAGAGGAAGGAGAGCTATGCCATCTACATCTACAAGGTGCTGAAGCAGGTGCACCCTGACACGGGCATCTCGTCGAAGGCGATGAGCATCATGAACAGCTTCGTGAACGACATTTTCGAGCGCATTGCGGCCGAGGCTTCTCGCCTGGCGCACTACAACAAGCGCTCGACCATCACGTCCCGCGAGATCCAGACCGCTGTGCGGCTGTTGCTGCCTGGCGAGCTGGCCAAGCACGCCGTGAGCGAGGGCACGAAGGCGGTGACCAAGTACACGAGCTCCAAGTAAGGAGGTGGCTCTGGAATGGAAGGAAGGATGGAGAAGGCTCCTCCGTTGCGAGAGCGGCAAAACGGCCCTTTTCAGGGCCACCAACTTGCCTTTTGCGGGAAGGGCGGAATTGTTGTTGTTGTTTGTGTGGACGGCTGTGATGTATGTGTGCATTTTGATTGTGGGTGGGGGGGCGCGTCAAAGCGTGTTGCGCGGGGTACGGCCACGAGGTTGGTCGCCGTGGCGTGGAATGGTGGCACGCCTCGTTGGCGTGGTTTTTGACCCATTGGTGTTGTTGGGGTGTGTGTGTTACCCGTCTGCGAGGGGGGACAGTGCGATCGGCGACTTTTGTGTCACCGTAACGACGGCCGTTTGCGGGTTTGTTTTTTTTGCACATCATACATGGCGAGGGTGAAATGTGAAGTGTTTTTGTTTGGTTTTTTTTGCCGCCCACTATTCCCTTTGCTGTACGCCGAGTTTGACAATGGTGCGACGTAACTGCAGCGTGGAGGTGTGTGAGTGACGTTGAAATGAACGTGCCATTAAGACGCATTGTTGTTGTATTGTACTGTACGTGTACGGCGACACGCACGATGATGTACCATTCGACTCTGATGTTTGATAGCCGTGTCTGACTGATTGCGTACGACGCACGCACACCGATGTCGTCATTCAAGATGCACGCTAGACGACGACGGCGGCGGCGGCGGTCGTTTGTTTGGCGAATGTCTGTACACGTGTTTGTCTGTGTCCATCCGGTATGTATTTGTTTGTTTGAAAGTGTTTTGTGTGTCGGTGACGTGGTCCGATCCGTCGCCCCCTGAGTAACTGTCGATCGGCGCGATAGACCGGCGTCACGCAACTGAACCCGAAGTCTTGGGCACACCCGTCATACTGTTGTACACCGTCGCGCTGAGAACGGTAACGAAAGGTTGACTTTGATCGGTCGGAATGTCTGGGCAGAACGTGAGGAATGAGGCAAGAGTGCAAGGAGGGGGGGCAAAAGAGAGAGGAAGGGAAAAAGGGGAGAAACGCATTCGTAGAGCAACGGAACGTTCCCGTGTCGGAGGCGTATTGGAGCCGCACTGAAATGCGTTTAACGGCGGCGCGGCTGCAAGTGTCTGCCGTGGTGAACGTTACCTTTGACGGCTGCATTGGGCTTTGCCTTTGCTTTTGCTTTCGCTTTCGCTTTCGCGTTCGCTTTCGCTTTCCCGGATGTACGTAACGTTTGTTGATATGGTTCTGAGGAAGAGTGTATGACAGTGCCGTGCCGTCCATGTTCGTGTGCCCTCCCATTGTGTGTATGCTATTGTCTGTGTACTTGAATGATGTATGTAGGTGTTAGTGGACATGTTTTACCAGTGGGGGGAAATGGATCGTCGATAGTTGCCGTCACTCTGTCACGGTCGAGATGACGCACCCTCCGTACAGAAAGGTGTCGAGAAAGTGAGTGTGTGTGTGTGTGTGTGTGTGTGTGTGTGTGTGTGCGTGCGTCCGTGAATTGGCAGTGTTTGGAGGTGGGCGTGCCCTGGATGTGGCTGTTCGTTAGGCGGTAGTGTTGTGTGGACAGGGGAGGGGCATGCGTAACGCTGCTGGCATGGCATTTCGGGAGATGGGAGGGGGCAAACGAGGAAACGAGGAGCGGCGGCCAAAGACGGGACGGGGAGGGGCGCGGGGTGTGGGTGGCTTGCGCCTGTGCTCGGCGTTGTGGTTTGTGCAAAAGAGGAGGAGAAAAACAATGTGAGTTGCCAGGGAGGGGAGCGGTGTTGTGTTGTGGTTGTCGTGGTGTAGCCGCAGACGCGGCTGTCAGTGAACGTGGCGAGACGGACGGATGCGCGGAGGGGCGGGGGCGGCGCATTTCGCCGGTGCCGTGCCGTGCCGTGCCGTGCCATGCCGTGCCATGCCTGAAAGCCGCGTGGTCGCTGTGTTGTTGGTGGCGTGGGGGCGAGGAGAGTACCGTACGGGTGTGCTTGTGCGCCGGAAATGGCACACTGCGCCCGCCCGTCTTGGAGGCTGATGGCTGTGGTGTGGAAATGGGGCGCGGTGATGTTGAAGCAGTTGAAGAACAGAAAAGAAACCAAGAAAACGGAAGGCGTGATGCGGCGGTGGTGGTGAGAGCGGGAAAAACAAAACAAAAAAAAAGAAGGAAAAACAACAAGAAACAAAAAAGAAAACAAAAAGTCTATCAATATTAAAATGTAAATGGAAATGGAAATGGACCCAGGCATAACCTCCCTGCACAAATAGCAGAGAGTCCGATGATAATAAAAATGTGCCAGAATGTTAACGTCCCTACAAAACAAACCCAACGATAATATTAATGAAAGAGTGAACCGTATGTAACATTGCAACAGACATAATGAAACCTGATAAATTGTATAAGGGCAGCAGCGTTGACCTTTGGCCCTGTATTCAGAATAAAAAGAGCCAAAGATCGTTACCCCAATGAAAAAGACACTGAAACACGTATGTAACATAGTAGCGATGGCGAGACATTGTAGCATCTGTGACCAGAGAGTTTGCGCTGGACTGCGCGAGTGTTGCGAGCGGTTCTCAGTCAGTCAGTCAGTCAGTCAGTAGTCGTCGCGTGCAGTACGCTAATAGTCGTCATGCAGAGCGGTCGGTCAGTAGTAGCAGCCGAGTGCGGTTGTTGTGATGTAGGCGGTCGGCAACACTGGTCAAGATGGTGAATAAGGTATACTGTTAATTAATATAATCATTAGATAATGAAAAATTGTATTTATTGTAATTATTCTCCAACAAGTTCCCCAATAATAATTTTTATTTCAAAAGCATTTTTCAAACATTTAATTTTTTATTGAACTAAAGAGTTCGTTGCACTTCACATTTCATTCCACTTCTTTGAAGAAAAATGTCACTAAAATCACAAAAAAAAAGAGAGAATATTATTATTTGCAATGCAGTTCCTCCAAGCGCTGCGCAACAACCAGAGCAGAAATGTGACATCCATTTATTCGGAGGTAAGACTTTAATTCTGATTGTTTTGCACAGGGCCAAAGACCGATATTTCGGTTTAATTGAAGTTTCTTGTCACTGAACGGACTTTTTTAAATGTTGTGTGAAGACTTTATATTTGAGTCAGATTGCGAATTTCACATTTTTGTTGCCATTTTCAATACCTCTCATTGTGGGCGAGGTTACAATTAGCGCAATGTCCATTAGCATCCGTAAATAACATTGTCCATTATTTTAAATTTTGCTGGGAGGTTACAACACACACACAAAAGAAAAAAAAACAAAAAAAAAATTGCATTTATATCCGCTCCTCAATTGTAGATACCCCTTACACAGCTGTGTGCAATGAATGAGTGCTGGCTGGTAATTAATTGCACTCCTTGGAGGGAAATGCCATAGGACGTAGTCTTTAAAAAGTGAATGTTTTTCGTTAAGAGACAAAAGTTACTTTAGAAAAACAGTAATAGTGGGGCTTTTGTTGTTGAACAAAATAAGTACAATGAACATACGTTATCAGATTTGCGCAATGCAGCGTCACACCACCTTTTTGATTATAACACAATATACTATACATCGTCCCGAACCGTGACCAGAGTCGCGAGACGAGCAGAGCACGCCGCCGACGCCCGCTCAGTACAACCGTCCACCCGCTACTACTGTCGACCGACTACTACCTCTCCCGACTCGCGCTACAATATATATAACAACTGTTCCTGGCGACCCGGTGCGTGCCACTACTGTCGTCTGGCGCGGTCCAAGCGCCGACTAGCAGCGATAAAGAACTCTCTGGTCAGACAGAGATGCTGTCATGCCTCGCCATCGCTCTGGTAATGAATACATACGTGTTGCAGCGTGCGTACCACCGGAACACGCAGTGGCGGAGCCAAAGACTGTGTTGTCGAGGTCGAGTGCGAGTGGGAAGAGAGGCAGCGTCGGCACGGAGATGCAAGCGAGCGCGAGACGCACGGGGGCTGCGGCGTGGCGCGTTTGCGGTCGGCGCCTTTGGTGGCAACGGCCGGGACAAGCAGCGGTGTATGGTGTGGTGCGGGGCGGACAGGGGCGGCGGTGGACGGGGAGGAGGCGGCGCGACGACGGCATGGGGGCGAAAACGGGACGGGGGACGGGGGACGGCGGATGTTGAGAGGCGTCACGCGCGGACAGGACACAGACACAGAGACACACAGATTGGAAAGGGAGGGTGCGCGGTAGTAGTTGGGAATGTGCGTACCGTGCGGGATGGGAGTGGGCGAGGAACACGGTCGTGGCCCCTGTTTTGGGTGCGTGTGATGACGTCGGTGTGTTGTGGGAAGGGAAGGTGCTGTGGCGGCGGCGCGTAATGGGCGTAGGCCGAAAAGAGAAAGGAACGTGGGCAGTGTGTTGGCAAGCGTCGGTTCGACTGCGACGTTGATGGGCAGGGCAGGGCAAGGTTAATGGTGGTAGGAGTAGGCGTGTGGGCGCAAAAAATCTGCCGCTGCAGGCGGTGCCGTAACCGCCATGGCGGGAAGGAGAGAGGGCCAAAGAAAGAAAGAAAGAAGAAAAAAAAAAAAAAAAAAAAAAGGAGGGGGGGGGGGGGGGGCGAAAGTGGAGAGGCGGTGGTGTGAGAAGGGCGGGGGCGGAAGGAAGGCAGGAAGGACAAGAGGCGAGGCGACGGCTTGCTTTGTGTATCGGTCGGTCTCTGGCTATGCTTCGTTTTCTGCAGCAGGGTCGGTGCGCGGCGTGGCTCGCGGCAGTGGGAACGCCTGGTGGCTGGACGGCCAGCAATGCGGTTGGATGGGCGGCCACAGCACCGCACCTGTGCCCGAGGAGGAGACGCTGGCGGCGGGCCCTGAGGTGAGGCCGGCTCGGCTGGGGCTGTGGATGTGTAGGTGTGGCGCCGCTGCTGCAACAACGAGTAAAACGCGAGAAGAAGGGATGGCGGTAGAGAGGAAAAAAAAAAATATAAAAGGTCGTGTTGTGTTGATGCGCAGGCAGACGCGTACAGAGAGACGAGCCCGGTCTGCAGCAGGGTGTGGCCGTGCCGAGTGCAGAGCAGCGGCGGCTCGGTTCGGTTCGGTTCGGCCCGGCCCGGCGGGCCGCGCTGTTGTCGCGGACGTGAGCGCCCCCTGGCGGGTGGCCGGAGGCGGCGCGGCGTGTTGGACGTGTGGCTGGTGGCAGTGCACAATTTGCGAGTGGCTGGCGGTGTGGTGTGGCGGTTGGCGCGTCGGGCGGCGGAGAGGTATGTGTTGCGGGCGCCCTTTGCTGCGCTGCGTCGTTGCGTGTGCCGTACAGGGCGGGCGCTTGTCGACTGTGTGGCGAATTGGCGTGAAACGGCTGCCGAGAGGTGTGTGGTAGCGAGCCGGTCGGTGGTGTCAGTGCGAAGGGGAATGTGCGTGCGTTTGGCGGTTTCGGTGTGCTTTTTGCGGCGTGAGAGTGGGAATTAGTGGGGCCGGCTGTTGTGTTGGTTCCTTGTGTCTTGTGTCGCGTAGCGTGATGGCAACGTGGAAGGACGCCGGTTTCGTTTCGAGCCTTGCGTGTGGTTGTCGACGTTGACTGGTTGGCGTGTGCCGATGCACGTGCATGTGTGGGTCGCGAGTGCGTTTTTGGCTGGCTGTGTGTGTGTGTGTGTGTGTGTTTTGGGGGGGGGGAAGGGGGAGGCGGTGGTGAAAGTGCAGTCGTTGCCACGGGCGTCGTCGGGTGGGGCTGGCTGGGGCTGTGCGTCGTGGCGGAAAGGTGGTAGGTTGCGGGAAGCGAGCCCGTCGTTGACGGTGTCGCGTGAGTTGTGAATCGAGTGGGGCGCGGGGCGCGGGACAGGAGCAGCGTGCCGCTGCGTCGTGGTCGTCAGCAGAGGCTGTGCGTGTGCTTGTCCTTTTTGTGGGCGGTTCGTGCGAGGCGTTTTTGTTTTGTGTTGCCCTAGTTGTTAGTTTATTTTGTTTGTGTTTGTTATTTTGAGACGACGACTGGTTGGTGGCGTGCGCGCGAAGTGGCGGTGTGCGCTTCCCGTGTCGTTTGTGTTGTTTGGTTTTTTTGTTTTTGTGTGTTTTTTTTTGCACTGGGCCCCGGTGGGTGGGTGCGTGTGTGTCGATTGCCGGCTGGCGAAAGGTGCGCCATCGGCGGGGTGGGTCGCCGGCACAAGTAGAGGCGGCGGCGTTGTTGCTGTTGTTGTGTGGTGTTTGTTTTGTTCGGCTGTGTCGGCGAGCTGTGTTGCGGTGCGTGTGAATGGTGGTGCAAAAGTGCTGGCGTTGGGGCTGCGACTGCGACGGCGGCGAGCCGCGGGCGCGCCATTGATAGTGATGTTGTGAACAGCGGCTGTGTACGGTAGTGGTGTTGTTGTAGCACGACGTGCATCCGGGCCGGCGCGGAAAGCGCAGTTGCGGGTGGTTGCCCTTCGGTGCCAGCCCATGTCGCGTGAGCGGCGGGTTGCTCTGGTGTCGACACGTGGTGCTCTGGGTTGTTGTGTGGTGCCCTTTGGCCGGTGGGGGTGGTTCGCGTGTGTCTCGTTCGCGCTCGGTGTCTGGTCGTGGTCGTGCTGCTCCCCCGTCTGTCGGCGGTTTCCGACGTCGTCTGTACGTTTTTGTTCGTTTGCGGCGTGCCTGCCGACGTCGTCCCGTCGCGACCTTTCAACCGAAAGTGTGGCGCCCGAAGGTGAACGAACGTAACCCTGACCTCGGCGCTTTACGCTGAGCCGAGCGAACCGAACCTAACCTGTGGTGTGGCGAGGTGAGCTCAGCCTGTGAGCCCCTAACGTCTACGTAAGGTAAGCTGTCCGGCTCACGCCTCACGTTTGAACGCTTTTTTAACCTACGTTTGACGCTTCTTAACCTAGCACTGACCCCTTAACCTAACGTGTAACCTAACCTAACCTAACCTAACCTAACCTCTGACGCCTGACGTGTTTGAATGCTTAACCTAAGTTTGACGCTTAACCTAACCCAAGTCCCCTTAACCTAACCCACGTCCACCTAACCTAACCTAACCTAACGTAGACGTGTAAACGTAATGTGTAACGCGTAACGTGTAAGGTCGGCTGTCGTGTGTGCTTGACGGCAGATTGGGTTGGTCTGTAGATTCGGATTGCGGTTTGCCTCGGTCGAGGGGTTGGGTCGGAAGCGGCGAGGGGCGGCGGCGCCTGTTGCGCAGGCGGCGTCCGTTTGCGGCGGGCAATTGTTGAGAAACGGCTGTGAATGTTGGCGGGCGAGAGGAGGAGGACGGCGCGCGATGTGGCCCGACGGCTGCGGGCCGATCGGGAAACGGCGGGAGGGCGACGGAAGGCGATGGGGCGGCGGAGGCGCGTTTGCACGGCCGTCATCGCCGCACGCCTCGGCTTGTGTGGCTGTGGCGCCGGCCGCGCTGGCCGGGCTGCCGCGGCGACGGTGTGGGAGTTTTGCCGAAGGTTTGGCCATTGTGGCGGGTCGTCGGCTGGGGCTGTGGGGGCGGCATTTGGGCGGGGGCGGCGATTCTCGGCGGGCCGACCCAGGCTGTAGCGCGCGGTAGCTGCAGTTTGGCCGTGGTTTGCGGCGCTGCCGTGGCGACTGGTTGGCGACTGTGGTGTGGCTGTGTGTAGCCCCATCCTCGGTGGTTTGAAAGGCGCGGGCGGTTGTGGCGCAGGTTTGGGGCTGCTCCGCACAGGCTGTCGGACGTTGGGCGGTAGCAAGCGCGGGAGGCGCGGCGCGGCGGCGCGCAGAGTGGCGGCCGCTCTCTCGGCCGTCCGCGCCCGCCCGCGACACTGGCTGGGCCTTGTGATTCTCTGCTCTGCTGCTGTGCTGTGCTTGCGTGCCTGCCGTCCCGCTCGCTCTCGCTGTGTGTTACGCGCGTCGTCGAAATGGCAGATCAGGCGGCTACGAACGAGACTGCTGCGGCACCCGCCGCCACCGGCACTACGAAGAAGGCCAAGTCTGCGTCGTCTGCGAAGAAGCCGCGCGCCAAGCCTGCGCACCCGCGCACCTCTGAGATGGTGACGGCCGCCATCAAGAGTCTGAAGGAGCGCGGCGGGTCGTCGCTGCAGGCGATCAAGAAGTACATAGCCGCGCACTACAAGCTGGACGCGGAGAAGCTGGCGCCGTTTATCAAGAAGTACCTCAAGTCGGCCGTCGTGGCGGGCGAGCTGGTGCAGACGAAGGGGAAGGGCGCGTCCGGCTCGTTCAAGCTTGCCGGCGCCGGCGGCGGGGGGGCGGCCGAGGGCGGCAAGGCTCGTGCTGGCGGTGCCAAGAAGAAGCGCGC
Organism: Schistocerca americana; assembly: GCF_021461395.2. Classification (NCBI taxonomy): domain Eukaryota; kingdom Metazoa; phylum Arthropoda; class Insecta; order Orthoptera; family Acrididae; genus Schistocerca; species Schistocerca americana. The sequence goes on along the minus strand of NW_025725913.1, from coordinate 152,338 downwards.
CGCTCCGGCCAGCAAGGAGAAGAAGGGCGCCCGTGCGGCCGGCGCAAAGAAGGCTGGTGGCGTGAAGGCGGCGACCGGTCGGAAGGCGGGCGCCGCCAAGAAGGCGTCTGCGGCGTCGGCCGCTCCCGCGGGTGCGAAGAAGGCGGCTGCGGCCAAGCCGGCCAAGGCCAAGTCGCCGTCGAAGGCGAAGAAGGCCGCCAAGGTTCCGACGAAGAAGCCGAAGGCGCCGCGCCCGAAGAAGGCGACGACGCCGTCTAAGGCGAAGGCTTCGCCCAAGAAGAAGAAGTAGAGTAGAGGAGAAAGAGATGGGGGAAAGGAAGGGTTTGGCGCTTGACTCCGTCGTCCCCACCCCCCGTCGTCGTCTAGTGGCGCGCAAGAGACGCGCGGCCCAAAAAAAACGGCCCTTCTCAGGGCCATCAAAGCACGTCGGGGAAGGTTTTGATTGTCGTGTTGCGTTTGGTGTGGGTGTCTGTCTGTATGCCCGTGGGGATGCTGTTTGCGTGCCGTGGTGGTTGGATTGCGGGGGTCGGTGGCGGGTGTGGGCGGCGGTAGCGGTAAGCGGTGTTGTTGTTGTTGTTGTTGTTGTTGTTGTCGTGGTTGATTGTCGCCGTGTTTGTGGCGGCGGCCGACGGTTGGTTTTCTGTCACGTTGTTTAGTTTGAATACGTTGGTTGGCTTGCCTGCGTTCGTTCTTCTCGGATGTCTGTCTTGTCGAGTCGTGTCTGGTCTTTGTTTTGTTCCTTTGTGTGTGTGTGTGTGTTATGTTTTGCAACGGGGGGCACGTTGAGATGCGGAAGGAGTCGGCGGGGATTTCGGTGGCGTGTAGAGCGAGCGAGCGCGTCGGAGTGGAGTGCGGGTTTTTTTTGTTTTCGAAACGAAAGCGGCGGCCGGCCAGCCACCCGTGCGGTGTGACGTCGGCCGTTGGGTATTGTGCGCTTTGAGCGCCGGGGAGGGATGATGTGTGATTGTTGCGCGCTGCTAGCAGGCAGGCAGAGTGAGCGGGTGTGGCGGACGGACGGGAAGTGGTGGTTTTTGTTTTTGGGTTGCGGGGCGAGAGGCAGGCGACCGACAAAGTTTGCTCGCGACGGAGAGATGTTAGTGGCCCTGAAAAGGGCCGTTTTTGTTTGTGCGGTGCGGTGCCGCGGCGCGGTTTAGGCGCGCTCGCCGCGGATGCGGCGCGCGAGCTGGATGTCCTTGGGCATGATGGTGACGCGCTTGGCGTGGATTGCGCACAGGTTGGTGTCTTCGAAGAGGCCGACGAGGTAGGCCTCGCTGGCCTCCTGCAGGGCCATGACTGCGGAGCTCTGGAAGCGCAGGTCGGTCTTGAAGTCCTGGGCGATCTCGCGCACTAGGCGCTGGAATGGCAGCTTGCGGATGAGCAGCTCTGTGCTCTTCTGGTAGCGCCTGATTTCTCGCAGGGCGACGGTGCCCGGCCTGTAGCGGTGGGGCTTCTTGACGCCTCCGGTGGCGGGCGCGCTCTTCCTCGCCGCCTTGGTGGCGAGCTGTTTGCGCGGCGCCTTTCCGCCGGTGGACTTGCGGGCCGTTTGCTTTGTGCGGGCCATGGCGGTAGCGGTAGCGGAGCGGCGTGCGTGGAGGTTAGGTGTGGCGCGGCGTCCGGTGCTGCCTTGACAACGGGCCCGCGCGCCTCCGTGCTGCGCTTATATGCCCTCGGTTGCGCGTGGTGGGGGGAGGGCGGGCCAGAGTCTATATAGGGGGGCGGCGGGCGCGCTGGGCGCAGACCGTAGCCGACTCGCCAGCCGCTGCAGCCGCTGTTTGTGCACGTTTTGCTTTGCCCGAGGAAGGAAGGATGACAGGCCGCGGCAAGGGAGGAAAGGGGCTCGGCAAGGGTGGCGCCAAGCGGCACCGCAAGGTGTTGCGCGACAACATCCAGGGCATCACGAAGCCCGCCATCCGCCGCCTGGCTCGCAGGGGCGGCGTGAAGCGCATCTCTGGTCTGATCTACGAGGAGACCCGCGGGGTGCTGAAGGTGTTCCTGGAGAACGTGATCCGCGACGCGGTGACGTACACTGAGCACGCCAAGCGCAAGACTGTGACGGCCATGGACGTGGTGTACGCCCTGAAGAGGCAGGGGCGCACCCTGTACGGTTTCGGCGGTTAGGCTGCGTCGCAGCGGGCGCTGGCCTTCCCGCGGCCGTGCTTGTGGGTGGGAGAGACTAGAAAACGGCCCTTTTCAGGGCCACCACACTGTTCGGAAGTTGAAAAGTGCGAAAGAGTCTGTGTTGTTGCTGCGTGTGTGCGCTGTGTTGTTTGTTTGTTTCTTTCTTTCTTTCCGTTTGAGCGACGTGATGTGACTGGGAGGGGAGAAGGAAAGGAAACGTGTCATGTGGCTGGCTGTGTGTGGAGCTGCTTCGTTTGTGTGTCTTTGTATCGATCGCGACGGAGATGGCGGGCTGTGTGTTGTTGTGCGAGAGGCGGTGATTATTTGCTTGCGTGGTTTGGCTCTGTGTGTTTGTTTGCGGCGGCGTTGGGGTTTCCGAGGCAAGGCGTGTGGGCATAGGCGGCCGGATCAGCTGTTTCGTTCGTGTCGACGGCCGTTGCGCGCGGGAGTGGAGGGCGGTGTGTCGACACGCCTCCCTTTAACAATGGTCATTATTGCTGCCGTTGTCGGTTTGGAAGGCGACTGCGACCGTGCAAAATGTGTGTGTGTGTGTGTGTGTGTGTTGGGCCACACGGGCTGTGTGGGCGACAAGATGGCGGACGTGCGCCGGCGGCGGCTGTGCTGTGACAGTGCAAAGTTAAAACAAAACAAGGTGCGGCGAGGACGACTGCAATTTTGCTTTGGACGTAGGTTTGTGTGGTGGCCCTGAAAAGGGCCGATTGTTGTGGGCCGAGCCGGCAAAGCGCGTTGCGTGCAGGGGAGCACGCGGCGCTGCGATTGCCTGGCCTCCTTTAGGCCTTCTTCTCGGTCTTCTTTGGCAGCAGGACGGCCTGGATGTTGGGCAGGACACCACCCTGTGCGATGGTGACGCCCGACAGGAGCTTGTTGAGCTCCTCGTCGTTGCGGATGGCAAGCTGCAGGTGGCGCGGGATGATGCGCGTCTTCTTGTTGTCGCGGGCCGCGTTTCCGGCCAGCTCGAGCACCTCAGCCGCGAGGTACTCCATGACGGCGGCGAGGTAGACGGGCGCCCCGGCGCCGACGCGCTCTGCGTAGTTTCCCTTGCGCAGGAGGCGGTGGATTCTGCCGACCGGGAACTGGAGCCCAGCCCTGCTTGAGCGGGACTTTGACTTGCCCTTGACTTTGCCTCCCTTTCCGCGTCCGGACATGGCGATGGGCTAGCGACGGTGCACACGAAACGGAAACGAAAACGACCGGTGCGAGCGGCAGCGAGTCGAGCAGCGGAGTGCGTGCCGGCGCAGCCGGGGTGGGGGTGCTTTATGGGCTCGGGTGCGGCGGCCGGTTGCGCGCGCGCCCCATTGGTCGGCGGCCGCAACAGGGCGAGCTGGTAAAGGTGCGGCGGCGGCTGGCGGCGGGTGCCACTGTGTGGGGAGACGCTGACTAGAGCGGAGCGCTTGCTACTGGTGTTGCTGCTGCCGTACGTTGGTTCGAGATGCCGCCCAAGACTAGCGGGAAGGCCGCCAAGAAGGCTGGCAAGGCGCAGAAGAACATTTCGAAGGGCGACAAGAAGAAGAAGCGCAAGAGGAAGGAGAGCTATGCCATCTACATCTACAAGGTGCTGAAGCAGGTGCACCCTGACACGGGCATCTCGTCGAAGGCGATGAGCATCATGAACAGCTTCGTGAACGACATTTTCGAGCGCATTGCGGCCGAGGCTTCTCGCCTGGCGCACTACAACAAGCGCTCGACCATCACGTCCCGCGAGATCCAGACCGCTGTGCGGCTGTTGCTGCCTGGCGAGCTGGCCAAGCACGCCGTGAGCGAGGGCACGAAGGCGGTGACCAAGTACACGAGCTCCAAGTAAGGAGGTGGCTCTGGAATGGAAGGAAGGATGGAGAAGGCTCCTCCGTTGCGAGAGCGGCAAAACGGCCCTTTTCAGGGCCACCAACTTGCCTTTTGCGGGAAGGGCGGAATTGTTGTTGTTGTTTGTGTGGACGGCTGTGATGTATGTGTGCATTTTGATTGTGGGTGGGGGGGCGCGTCAAAGCGTGTTGCGCGGGGTACGGCCACGAGGTTGGTCGCCGTGGCGTGGAATGGTGGCACGCCTCGTTGGCGTGGTTTTTGACCCATTGGTGTTGTTGGGGTGTGTGTGTTACCCGTCTGCGAGGGGGGACAGTGCGATCGGCGACTTTTGTGTCACCGTAACGACGGCCGTTTGCGGGTTTGTTTTTTTTGCACATCATACATGGCGAGGGTGAAATGTGAAGTGTTTTTGTTTGGTTTTTTTTGCCGCCCACTATTCCCTTTGCTGTACGCCGAGTTTGACAATGGTGCGACGTAACTGCAGCGTGGAGGTGTGTGAGTGACGTTGAAATGAACGTGCCATTAAGACGCATTGTTGTTGTATTGTACTGTACGTGTACGGCGACACGCACGATGATGTACCATTCGACTCTGATGTTTGATAGCCGTGTCTGACTGATTGCGTACGACGCACGCACACCGATGTCGTCATTCAAGATGCACGCTAGACGACGACGGCGGCGGCGGCGGTCGTTTGTTTGGCGAATGTCTGTACACGTGTTTGTCTGTGTCCATCCGGTATGTATTTGTTTGTTTGAAAGTGTTTTGTGTGTCGGTGACGTGGTCCGATCCGTCGCCCCCTGAGTAACTGTCGATCGGCGCGATAGACCGGCGTCACGCAACTGAACCCGAAGTCTTGGGCACACCCGTCATACTGTTGTACACCGTCGCGCTGAGAACGGTAACGAAAGGTTGACTTTGATCGGTCGGAATGTCTGGGCAGAACGTGAGGAATGAGGCAAGAGTGCAAGGAGGGGGGGCAAAAGAGAGAGGAAGGGAAAAAGGGGAGAAACGCATTCGTAGAGCAACGGAACGTTCCCGTGTCGGAGGCGTATTGGAGCCGCACTGAAATGCGTTTAACGGCGGCGCGGCTGCAAGTGTCTGCCGTGGTGAACGTTACCTTTGACGGCTGCATTGGGCTTTGCCTTTGCTTTTGCTTTCGCTTTCGCTTTCGCGTTCGCTTTCGCTTTCCCGGATGTACGTAACGTTTGTTGATATGGTTCTGAGGAAGAGTGTATGACAGTGCCGTGCCGTCCATGTTCGTGTGCCCTCCCATTGTGTGTATGCTATTGTCTGTGTACTTGAATGATGTATGTAGGTGTTAGTGGACATGTTTTACCAGTGGGGGGAAATGGATCGTCGATAGTTGCCGTCACTCTGTCACGGTCGAGATGACGCACCCTCCGTACAGAAAGGTGTCGAGAAAGTGAGTGTGTGTGTGTGTGTGTGTGTGTGTGTGTGTGTGTGCGTGCGTCCGTGAATTGGCAGTGTTTGGAGGTGGGCGTGCCCTGGATGTGGCTGTTCGTTAGGCGGTAGTGTTGTGTGGACAGGGGAGGGGCATGCGTAACGCTGCTGGCATGGCATTTCGGGAGATGGGAGGGGGCAAACGAGGAAACGAGGAGCGGCGGCCAAAGACGGGACGGGGAGGGGCGCGGGGTGTGGGTGGCTTGCGCCTGTGCTCGGCGTTGTGGTTTGTGCAAAAGAGGAGGAGAAAAACAATGTGAGTTGCCAGGGAGGGGAGCGGTGTTGTGTTGTGGTTGTCGTGGTGTAGCCGCAGACGCGGCTGTCAGTGAACGTGGCGAGACGGACGGATGCGCGGAGGGGCGGGGGCGGCGCATTTCGCCGGTGCCGTGCCGTGCCGTGCCGTGCCATGCCGTGCCATGCCTGAAAGCCGCGTGGTCGCTGTGTTGTTGGTGGCGTGGGGGCGAGGAGAGTACCGTACGGGTGTGCTTGTGCGCCGGAAATGGCACACTGCGCCCGCCCGTCTTGGAGGCTGATGGCTGTGGTGTGGAAATGGGGCGCGGTGATGTTGAAGCAGTTGAAGAACAGAAAAGAAACCAAGAAAACGGAAGGCGTGATGCGGCGGTGGTGGTGAGAGCGGGAAAAACAAAACAAAAAAAAAGAAGGAAAAACAACAAGAAACAAAAAAGAAAACAAAAAGTCTATCAATATTAAAATGTAAATGGAAATGGAAATGGACCCAGGCATAACCTCCCTGCACAAATAGCAGAGAGTCCGATGATAATAAAAATGTGCCAGAATGTTAACGTCCCTACAAAACAAACCCAACGATAATATTAATGAAAGAGTGAACCGTATGTAACATTGCAACAGACATAATGAAACCTGATAAATTGTATAAGGGCAGCAGCGTTGACCTTTGGCCCTGTATTCAGAATAAAAAGAGCCAAAGATCGTTACCCCAATGAAAAAGACACTGAAACACGTATGTAACATAGTAGCGATGGCGAGACATTGTAGCATCTGTGACCAGAGAGTTTGCGCTGGACTGCGCGAGTGTTGCGAGCGGTTCTCAGTCAGTCAGTCAGTCAGTCAGTAGTCGTCGCGTGCAGTACGCTAATAGTCGTCATGCAGAGCGGTCGGTCAGTAGTAGCAGCCGAGTGCGGTTGTTGTGATGTAGGCGGTCGGCAACACTGGTCAAGATGGTGAATAAGGTATACTGTTAATTAATATAATCATTAGATAATGAAAAATTGTATTTATTGTAATTATTCTCCAACAAGTTCCCCAATAATAATTTTTATTTCAAAAGCATTTTTCAAACATTTAATTTTTTATTGAACTAAAGAGTTCGTTGCACTTCACATTTCATTCCACTTCTTGAAGAAAAATGTCACTAAAATCACAAAAAAAAAGAGAGAATATTATTATTTGCAATGCAGTTCCTCCAAGCGCTGCGCAACAACCAGAGCAGAAATGTGGACATCCATTTATTCGGAGGTAAGACTTTAATTCTGATTGTTTTGCACAGGGCCAAAGACCGATATTTCGGTTTAATTGAAGTTTCTTGTCACTGAACGGACTTTTTTAAATGTTGTGTGAAGACTTTATATTTGAGTCAGATTGCGAATTTCACATTTTTGTTGCCATTTTCAATACCTCTCATTGTGGGCGAGGTTACAATTAGCGCAATGTCCATTAGCATCCGTAAATAACATTGTCCATTATTTTAAATTTTGCTGGGAGGTTACAACACACACACAAAAGAAAAAAAAACAAAAAAAAAATTGCATTTATATCCGCTCCTCAATTGTAGATACCCCTTACACAGCTGTGTGCAATGAATGAGTGCTGGCTGGGTAATTAATTGCACTCCTTGGAGGGAAATGCCATAGGACGTAGTCTTTAAAAAGTGAATGTTTTTCGTTAAGAGACAAAAGTTACTTTAGAAAAACAGTAATAGTGGGGCTTTTGTTGTTGAACAAAATAAGTACACTGAACATACGTTATCAGATTTTGCGCAATGCAGCGTCACACCACCTTTTTGATTATAACACAATATACTAAACATCGTCCCGAACCGTGACCAGAGTCGCGAGACGAGCAGAGCACGCCGCCGACGCCCGCTCAGTACAACCGTCCACCCGCTACTACTGTCGACCGACTACTACCTCTCCCGACTCGCGCTACAATATATATAACAACTGTTCCTGGCGACCCGGTGCGTGCCACTACTGTCGTCTGGCGCGGTCCAAGCGCCGACTAGCAGCGATAAAGAACTCTCTGGTCAGACAGAGATGCTGTCATGCCTCGCCATCGCTCTGGTAATGAATACATACGTGTTGCAGCGTGCGTACCACCGGAACACGCAGTGGCGGAGCCAAAGACTGTGTTGTCGAGGTCGAGTGCGAGTGGAAGAGAGGCAGCGTCGGCACGGAGATGCAAGCGAGCGCGAGACGCACGGGGGCTGCGGCGTGGCGCGTTTGCGGTCGGCGCCTTTGGTGGCAACGGCCGGGACAAGCAGCGGTGTATGGTGTGGTGCGGGGCGGACAGGGGCGGCGGTGGACGGGGAGGAGGCGGCGCGACGACGGCATGGGGGCGAAAACGGGACGGGGGGACGGGGGACGGCGGATGTTGAGAGGCGTCACGCGCGGACAGGACACAGACACAGAGACACACAGATTGGAAAGGGAGGGTGCGCGGTAGTAGTTGGGAATGTGCGTACCGTGCGGGATGGGAGTGGGCGAGGAACACGGTCGTGGCCCCTGTTTTGGGTGCGTGTGATGACGTCGGTGTGTTGTGGAAGGAAGGTGCTGTGGCGGCGGCGCGTAATGGGCGTAGGCCGAAAAGAGAAAGGAACGTGGGCAGTGTGTTGGCAAGCGTCGGTTCGACTGCGACGTTGATGGGCAGGGCAGGGCAAGGTTAATGGTGGTAGGAGTAGGCGTGTGGGCGCAAAAAATCTGCCGCTGCAGGCGGTGCCGTAACCGCCATGGCGGAAGGAGAGGGCCAAAGAAAGAAAGAAAGAAGAAAAAAAAAAAAAAAAAAAAAGGAGGGGGGGGGGGGGGCGAAAGTGGAGAGGCGGTGGTGTGAGAAGGGCGGGGGCGGAAGGAAGGCAGGAAGGACAAGAGGCGAGGCGACGGCTTGCTTTGTGTATCGGTTCGGTCTCTGGCTATGCTTCGTTTTCTGCAGCAGGGTCGGTGCGCGGCGTGGCTCGCGGCAGTGGGAACGCCTGGTGGCTGGACGGCCAGCAATGCGGTGGATGGGCGGCCACAGCACCGCACCTGTGCCCGAGGAGGAGACGCTGGCGGCGGGCCCTGAGGTGAGGCCGGCTCGGCTGGGGCTGTGGATGTGTAGGTGTGGCGCCGCTGCTGCAACAACGAGTAAAACGCGAGAAGAAGGGATGGCGGTAGAGAGGAAAAAAAAAAATATAAAAGGTCGTGTTGTGTTGATGCGCAGGCAGACGCGTACAGAGAGACGAGCCCGGTCTGCAGCAGGGTGTGCCGTGCCGAGTGCAGAGCAGCGGCGGCTCGGTTCGGTTCGGTTCGGCCCGGCCCGGCGGGCCGCGCTGTTGTCGCGGACGTGAGCGCCCCCTGGCGGGTGGCCGGAGGCGGCGCGGCGTGTTGGACGTGTGGCTGGTGGCAGTGCACAATTTGCGAGTGGCTGGCGGTGTGGTGTGGCGGTTGGCGCGTCGGGCGGCGGAGAGGTATGTGTTGCGGGCGCCCTTTGCTGCGCTGCGTCGTGTTGCGTGTGCCGTACAGGGCGGGCGCTTGTCGACTGTGTGGCGAATTGGCGTGAAACGGCTGCCGAGAGGTTGTGTGGTAGCGAGCCGGTCGGTGGTGTCAGTGCGAAGGGGAATGTGCGTGCGTTTGGCGGTTTCGGTGTGCTTTTTGCGGCGTGAGAGTGGGAATTAGTGGGGCGGCTGTTGTGTTGGTTCCTGTGTCTTGTGTCGCGTAGCGTGATGGCAACGTGGAAAGGACGCCGGTTCGTTTCGAGCCTTGCGTGTGGTTGTCGACGTTGACTGGTTGGCGTGTGCCGATGCACGTGCATGTGTGGGTCGCGAGTGCGTTTTTGGCTGGCTGTGTGTGTGTGTGTGTGTGTGTTTTGGGGGGGGGGAAGGGGGAGGCGGTGGTGAAAGTGCAGTCGTTGCCACGGGCGTCGTCGGGTGGGGCTGGCTGGGGCTGTGCGTCGTGGCGGAAAGGTGGTAGGTTGCGGGGAAGCGAGCCCGTCGTTGACGGTGTCGCGTGAGTTGTGAATCGAGTGGGGGCGGGGCGCGGGACAGGAGCAGCGTGCCGCTGCGTCGTGGTCGTCAGCAGAGGCTGTGCGTGTGCTTGTCCTTTTTGTGGGCGGTTCGTGCGAGGCCGTTTTTGTTTTGTGTTGCCCTAGTTGTTAGTTTATTTTGTTTGTGTTTGTTATTTTGAGACGACGACTGGTTGGTGGCGTGCGCGCGAAGTGGCGGTGTGCGCTTCCCGTGTCGTTTGTGTTGTTTGGTTTTTTTGTTTTTGTGTGTTTTTTTTTGCACTGGGCCCCGGTGGGTGGTGCGTGTGTGTCGATTGCCGGCTGGCGAAAGGTGCGCCATCGGCGGGGTGGGTCGCCGGCACAAGTAGAGGCGGCGGCGTTGTTGCTGTTGTTGTGTGGTGTTTGTTTTGTTCGGCTGTGTCGGCGAGCTGTGTTGCGGTGCGTGTGAATGGTGGTGCAAAAGTGCTGGCGTTGGGGCTGCGACTGCGACGCGGCGAGCCGCGGGCGCGCCATTGATAGTGATGTTGTGAACAGCGGCTGTGTACGGTAGTGGTGTTGTTGTAGCACGACGTGCATCCGGGCCGGCGCGGAAAGCGCAGTTGCGGGCGGTTGCCCTTCGGTGCCAGCCCATGTCGCGTGAGCGGCGGGTTGCTCTGGTGTCGACACGTGGTGCTCTGGGTTGTTGTGTGGTGCCCTTGGCCGGTGGGGGTGGTTCGCGTGGGTCTCGTTCGCGCTCGGTGTCTGGTCGTGGTCGTGCTGCTCCCCCGTCTGTCGGCGGTTTCCGACGTCGTCTGTACGTTGTGTTCGTTTGCGGCGTGCCTGCCCGACGTCGTCCCGTCGCGACCTTTCAACCGAAGAAAGTGTGGCGCCCGAAGGTGAACGAACGTAACCCTGACCTCGGCGCTTTACGCTGAGCCGAGCGAACCGAACCTAACCTGTGGTGTGGCGAGGTGAGCTCAGCCTGTGAGCCCCTAACGTCTACGTAAGGTAAGCTGTCCGGCTCACGCCTCACGTTTGAACGCTTTTTTAACCTACGTTTGACGCTTCTTAACCTAGCACTGACCCCTTAACCTAACGTGTAACCTAACCTAACCTAACCTAACCTCTGACGCCTGACGTGTTTGAATGCTTAACCTAAGTTTGACGCTTAACCTAACCCAAGTCCCCTTAACCTAACCCACGTCCACCTAACCTAACCTAACCTAACGTAGACGTGTAAACGTAATGTGTAACGCGTAACGTGTAAGGTCGGCTGTCGTGTGTGCTTGACGGCAGATTGGGTTGGTCTGTAGATTCGGATTGCGGTTTGCCTCGGTCGAGGGGTTGGGTCGGAAGCGGCGAGGGGCGGCGGCGCCTGTTGCGCAGGCGGCGTCCGTTTGCGGCGGGCAATTGTTGAGAAACGGCTGTGAATGTTGGCGGGCGAGAGGAGGAGGACGGCGCGCGATGTGGCCCGACGGCTGCGGGCCGATCGGGAAACGGCGGGAGGGCGACGGAAGGCGATGGGGCGGCGGAGGCGCGTTTGCACGGCCGTCATCGCCGCACGCCTCGGCTTGTGTGGCTGTGGCGCCGGCCGCGCTGGCCGGGCTGCCGCGGCGACGGTGTGGGAGTTTTGCCGAAGGTTTGGCCATTGTGGCGGGTCGTCGGCTGGGGCTGTGGGGGCGGCATTTGGGCGGGGGCGGCGATTCTCGGCGGGCCGACCCAGGCTGTAGCGCGCGGTAGCTGCAGTTTGGCCGTGGTTTGCGGCGCTGCCGTGGCGACTGGTTGGCGACTGTGGTGTGGCTGTGTGTAGCCCCATCCTCGGTGGTTTGAAAGGCGCGGGCGGTTGTGGCGCAGGTTTGGGGCTGCTCCGCACAGGCTGTCGGACGTTGGGCGGTAGCAAGCGCGGGAGGCGCGGCGCGGCGGCGCGCAGAGTGGCGGCCGCTCTCTCGGCCGTCCGCGCCCGCCCGCGACACTGGCTGGGCCTTGTGATTCTCTGCTCTGCTGCTGTGCTGTGCTTGCGTGCCTGCCGTCCCGCTCGCTCTCGCTGTGTGTTACGCGCGTCGTCGAAATGGCAGATCAGGCGGCTACGAACGAGACTGCTGCGGCACCCGCCGCCACCGGCACTACGAAGAAGGCCAAGTCTGCGTCGTCTGCGAAGAAGCCGCGCGCCAAGCCTGCGCACCCGCGCACCTCTGAGATGGTGACGGCCGCCATCAAGAGTCTGAAGGAGCGCGGCGGGTCGTCGCTGCAGGCGATCAAGAAGTACATAGCCGCGCACTACAAGCTGGACGCGGAGAAGCTGGCGCCGTTTATCAAGAAGTACCTCAAGTCGGCCGTCGTGGCGGGCGAGCTGGTGCAGACGAAGGGGAAGGGCGCGTCCGGCTCGTTCAAGCTTGCCGGCGCCGGCGGCGGGGGGGCGGCCGAGGGCGGCAAGGCTCGTGCTGGCGGTGCCAAGAAGAAGCGCGCCGCTCCGGCCAGCAAGGAGAAGAAGGGCGCCCGTGCGGCCGGCGCAAAGAAGGCTGGTGGCGTGAAGGCGGCGACCGGTCGGAAGGCGGGCGCCGCCAAGAAGGCGTCTGCGGCGTCGGCCGCTCCCGCGGGTGCGAAGAAGGCGGCTGCGGCCAAGCCGGCCAAGGCCAAGTCGCCGTCGAAGGCGAAGAAGGCCGCCAAGGTTCCGACGAAGCCGAAGGCGCCGCGCCCGAAGAAGGCGACGACGCCGTCTAAGGCGAAGGCTTCGCCCAAGAAGAAGAAGTAGAGTAGAGGAGAAAGAGATGGGGGAAAGGAAGGGTTTGGCGCTTGACTCCGTCGTCCCCACCCCCCGTCGTCGTCTAGTGGCGCGCAAGAGACGCGCGGCCCAAAAAAAACGGCCCTTCTCAGGGCCATCAAAGCACGTCGGGGAAGGTTTTGATTGTCGTGTTGCGTTTGGTGTGGGTGTCTGTCTGTATGCCCGTGGGGATGCTGTTTGCGTGCCGTGGTGGTTGGATTGCGGGGGTCGGTGGCGGGTGTGGGCGGCGGTAGCGGTAAGCGGTGTTGTTGTTGTTGTTGTTGTTGTTGTTGTCGTGGTTGATTGTCGCCGTGTTTGTGGCGGCGGCCGACGGTTGGTTTTCTGTCACGTTGTTTAGTTTGAATACGTTGGTTGGCTTGCCTGCGTTCGTTCTTCTCGGATGTCTGTCTTGTCGAGTCGTGTCTGGTCTTTGTTTTGTTCCTTTGTGTGTGTGTGTGTTATGTTTTGCAACGGGGGGCACGTTGAGATGCGGAAGGAGTCGGCGGGGATTTCGGTGGCGTGTAGAGCGAGCGAGCGCGTCGGAGTGGAGTGCGGGTTTTTTTTGTTTTCGAAACGAAAGCGGCGGCCGGCCAGCCACCCGTGCGGTGTGACGTCGGCCGTTGGGTATTGTGCGCTTTGAGCGCCGGGGAGGGATGATGTGTGATTGTTGCGCGCTGCTAGCAGGCAGGCAGAGTGAGCGGGTGTGGCGGACGGACGGGAAGTGGTGGTTTTTGTTTTTGGGTTGCGGGGCGAGAGGCAGGCGACCGACAAAGTTTGCTCGCGACGGAGAGATGTTAGTGGCCCTGAAAAGGGCCGTTTTTGTTTGTGCGGTGCGGTGCCGCGGCGCGGTTTAGGCGCGCTCGCCGCGGATGCGGCGCGCGAGCTGGATGTCCTTGGGCATGATGGTGACGCGCTTGGCGTGGATTGCGCACAGGTTGGTGTCTTCGAAGAGGCCGACGAGGTAGGCCTCGCTGGCCTCCTGCAGGGCCATGACTGCGGAGCTCTGGAAGCGCAGGTCGGTCTTGAAGTCCTGGGCGATCTCGCGCACTAGGCGCTGGAATGGCAGCTTGCGGATGAGCAGCTCTGTGCTCTTCTGGTAGCGCCTGATTTCTCGCAGGGCGACGGTGCCCGGCCTGTAGCGGTGGGGCTTCTTGACGCCTCCGGTGGCGGGCGCGCTCTTCCTCGCCGCCTTGGTGGCGAGCTGTTTGCGCGGCGCCTTTCCGCCGGTGGACTTGCGGGCCGTTTGCTTTGTGCGGGCCATGGCGGTAGCGGTAGCGGAGCGGCGTGCGTGGAGGTTAGGTGTGGCGCGGCGTCCGGTGCTGCCTTGACAACGGGCCCGCGCGCCTCCGTGCTGCGCTTATATGCCCTCGGTTGCGCGTGGTGGGGGGAGGGCGGGCCAGAGTCTATATAGGGGGGCGGCGGGCGCGCTGGGCGCAGACCGTAGCCGACTCGCCAGCCGCTGCAGCCGCTGTTTGTGCACGTTTTGCTTTGCCCGAGGAAGGAAGGATGACAGGCCGCGGCAAGGGAGGAAAGGGGCTCGGCAAGGGTGGCGCCAAGCGGCACCGCAAGGTGTTGCGCGACAACATCCAGGGCATCACGAAGCCCGCCATCCGCCGCCTGGCTCGCAGGGGCGGCGTGAAGCGCATCTCTGGTCTGATCTACGAGGAGACCCGCGGGGTGCTGAAGGTGTTCCTGGAGAACGTGATCCGCGACGCGGTGACGTACACTGAGCACGCCAAGCGCAAGACTGTGACGGCCATGGACGTGGTGTACGCCCTGAAGAGGCAGGGGCGCACCCTGTACGGTTTCGGCGGTTAGGCTGCGTCGCAGCGGGCGCTGGCCTTCCCGCGGCCGTGCTTGTGGGTGGGAGAGACTAGAAAACGGCCCTTTTCAGGGCCACCACACTGTTCGGAAGTTGAAAAGTGCGAAAGAGTCTGTGTTGTTGCTGCGTGTGTGCGCTGTGTTGTTTGTTTGTTTCTTTCTTTCTTTCCGTTTGAGCGACGTGATGTGACTGGGAGGGGAGAAGGAAAGGAAACGTGTCATGTGGCTGGCTGTGTGTGGAGCTGCTTCGTTTGTGTGTCTTTGTATCGATCGCGACGGAGATGGCGGGCTGTGTGTTGTTGTGCGAGAGGCGGTGATTATTTGCTTGCGTGGTTTGGCTCTGTGTGTTTGTTTGCGGCGGCGTTGGGGTTTCCGAGGCAAGGCGTGTGGGCATAGGCGGCCGGATCAGCTGTTTCGTTCGTGTCGACGGCCGTTGCGCGCGGGAGTGGAGGGCGGTGTGTCGACACGCCTCCCTTTAACAATGGTCATTATTGCTGCCGTTGTCGGTTTGGAAGGCGACTGCGACCGTGCAAAATGTGTGTGTGTGTGTGTGTGTGTTGGGCCACACGGGCTGTGTGGGCGACAAGATGGCGGACGTGCGCCGGCGGCGGCTGTGCTGTGACAGTGCAAAGTTAAAACAAAACAAGGTGCGGCGAGGACGACTGCAATTTTGCTTTGGACGTAGGTTTGTGTGGTGGCCCTGAAAAGGGCCGATTGTTGTGGGCCGAGCCGGCAAAGCGCGTTGCGTGCAGGGGAGCACGCGGCGCTGCGATTGCCTGGCCTCCTTTAGGCCTTCTTCTCGGTCTTCTTTGGCAGCAGGACGGCCTGGATGTTGGGCAGGACACCACCCTGTGCGATGGTGACGCCCGACAGGAGCTTGTTGAGCTCCTCGTCGTTGCGGATGGCAAGCTGCAGGTGGCGCGGGATGATGCGCGTCTTCTTGTTGTCGCGGGCCGCGTTTCCGGCCAGCTCGAGCACCTCAGCCGCGAGGTACTCCATGACGGCGGCGAGGTAGACGGGCGCCCCGGCGCCGACGCGCTCTGCGTAGTTTCCCTTGCGCAGGAGGCGGTGGATTCTGCCGACCGGGAACTGGAGCCCAGCCCTGCTTGAGCGGGACTTTGACTTGCCCTTGACTTTGCCTCCCTTTCCGCGTCCGGACATGGCGATGGGCTAGCGACGGTGCACACGAAACGGAAACGAAAACGACCGGTGCGAGCGGCAGCGAGTCGAGCAGCGGAGTGCGTGCCGGCGCAGCCTGCCTGCCTGCTGCTCCTTTTCTGACTTCCTCACTGTGAGGAGGTTCAGGTGGAAGTTTGTGGCCTGTTGGCCTTTACTCCCCTGGGATGATTGATGAGTCTTCTTTCTTGACTTGTAGGTTGTTCTGTACTGGCAAGGAGTGCCGATAACCTATTTTCTGTATTTGTCGGTGTGACGACTTTTCTTCTTCTTCTTCTTACTTGAGGGCTCTCCCTCGGTTGGGATAGTGGATACAGTGTATCCAGCTTTCTCATACTCTCCGTGGACGAGAGCGAAGATGACGTAGCGCATTTGCCACTCAGTGAAAATTGGGAAGGAATTGATCAGATCGTAATCCTCCTTGGAAAGACCAACAAGGCCTTCTGGATATTCGATTGGTTGGTGTGGAGGTGAAGGTTTAGAAAGGTTAGGAGGAACGAAGGGATAAGGGTTGTCGTGGTGGGGATATGTACCATCGCGAAGCGATGCAGCTATCTTCTGCGTCACAGCGCTTGCGCTGTACATGTCGGGAAGCGGGAGGAATGGGACTTCTTCCCACCCTTCTTCTTGCGCTTCTGCTTCTGCGTCCGTCTTGGGCAGTGTTGCCTCCCCTTCGGCAGGCACGTCGGTCTGCGTGGCCACCGTCGCAAACTTCTTCTCTCGAGGAGGAGTCGTCTGGCTGGCGGTGTCGACCGCTGTGGCGGAAGCTGCCTTGGCTGAGCGAAGCTCCTGCGTCAGCTCAGCAATCTGACGCCGAGCCTCGCCCAGTTCCGCCAGCATGGCCGCCCTCTCTTCCGCCATGGCGGATTTGAAGGCGGACATGGCTTCTTCTACGGCGTCGCTGAGGCGCCTGGTGATGGCGTCTTCTGAGCGAGTGACCACCTCTTCGCGTGTGGTGGTCACTTGCTTCTGCGTCTTCTCTGGTCCGCGCCAATTTCTCCTGTACGCGCAGGAACGGGCGTTAGCCGCGTGTGCGCCACCGCAGTTGGCGCATGTGCAGGGGGCGTCCTTCGGCTTCTTGCAGTCGCGTGTGTCGTGTGCTTGCGCACACTTCAAACACGCGACTGCTCCGCTGCAGTGCTTGGCGACGTGGCCAAGCTTTTGGCAGCGAAAGCACTGCGGTGTAGACTTCTTCTTCTTCTTCCCGGCAGGTCCTGCTAACGTGAGCAGCAACTCAGCCAAGGCAGCAGCTTTGCGTCCACTTCCGCGTCCCGACATCACGATAACCAACAGCGACAACGAACTAACGTGTACTCTCCGCGGCGTGGGGGTGCTTTATGGGCTCGGGTGCGGCGGCCGGTTGCGCGCGCGCCCCATTGGTCGGCGGCCGCAACAGGGCGAGCTGGTAAAGGTGCGGCGGCGGCTGGCGGCGGGTGCCACTGTGTGGGGAGACGCTGACTAGAGCGGAGCGCTTGCTACTGGTGTTGCTGCTGCCGTACGTTGGTTCGAGATGCCGCCCAAGACTAGCGGGAAGGCCGCCAAGAAGGCTGGCAAGGCGCAGAAGAACATTTCGAAGGGCGACAAGAAGAAGAAGCGCAAGAGGAAGGAGAGCTATGCCATCTACATCTACAAGGTGCTGAAGCAGGTGCACCCTGACACGGGCATCTCGTCGAAGGCGATGAGCATCATGAACAGCTTCGTGAACGACATTTTCGAGCGCATTGCGGCCGAGGCTTCTCGCCTGGCGCACTACAACAAGCGCTCGACCATCACGTCCCGCGAGATCCAGACCGCTGTGCGGCTGTTGCTGCCTGGCGAGCTGGCCAAGCACGCCGTGAGCGAGGGCACGAAGGCGGTGACCAAGTACACGAGCTCCAAGTAAGGAGGTGGCTCTGGAATGGAAGGAAGGATGGAGAAGGCTCCTCCGTTGCGAGAGCGGCAAAACGGCCCTTTTCAGGGCCACCAACTTGCCTTTTGCGGGAAGGGCGGAATTGTTGTTGTTGTTTGTGTGGACGGCTGTGATGTATGTGTGCATTTTGATTGTGGGTGGGGGGGCGCGTCAAAGCGTGTTGCGCGGGGTACGGCCACGAGGTTGGTCGCCGTGGCGTGGAATGGTGGCACGCCTCGTTGGCGTGGTTTTTGACCCATTGGTGTTGTTGGGGTGTGTGTGTTACCCGTCTGCGAGGGGGGACAGTGCGATCGGCGACTTTTGTGTCACCGTAACGACGGCCGTTTGCGGGTTTGTTTTTTTTGCACATCATACATGGCGAGGGTGAAATGTGAAGTGTTTTTGTTTGGTTTTTTTTGCCGCCCACTATTCCCTTTGCTGTACGCCGAGTTTGACAATGGTGCGACGTAACTGCAGCGTGGAGGTGTGTGAGTGACGTTGAAATGAACGTGCCATTAAGACGCATTGTTGTTGTATTGTACTGTACGTGTACGGCGACACGCACGATGATGTACCATTCGACTCTGATGTTTGATAGCCGTGTCTGACTGATTGCGTACGACGCACGCACACCGATGTCGTCATTCAAGATGCACGCTAGACGACGACGGCGGCGGCGGCGGTCGTTTGTTTGGCGAATGTCTGTACACGTGTTTGTCTGTGTCCATCCGGTATGTATTTGTTTGTTTGAAAGTGTTTTGTGTGTCGGTGACGTGGTCCGATCCGTCGCCCCCTGAGTAACTGTCGATCGGCGCGATAGACCGGCGTCACGCAACTGAACCCGAAGTCTTGGGCACACCCGTCATACTGTTGTACACCGTCGCGCTGAGAACGGTAACGAAAGGTTGACTTTGATCGGTCGGAATGTCTGGGCAGAACGTGAGGAATGAGGCAAGAGTGCAAGGAGGGGGGGCAAAAGAGAGAGGAAGGGAAAAAGGGGAGAAACGCATTCGTAGAGCAACGGAACGTTCCCGTGTCGGAGGCGTATTGGAGCCGCACTGAAATGCGTTTAACGGCGGCGCGGCTGCAAGTGTCTGCCGTGGTGAACGTTACCTTTGACGGCTGCATTGGGCTTTGCCTTTGCTTTTGCTTTCGCTTTCGCTTTCGCGTTCGCTTTCGCTTTCCCGGATGTACGTAACGTTTGTTGATATGGTTCTGAGGAAGAGTGTATGACAGTGCCGTGCCGTCCATGTTCGTGTGCCCTCCCATTGTGTGTATGCTATTGTCTGTGTACTTGAATGATGTATGTAGGTGTTAGTGGACATGTTTTACCAGTGGGGGGAAATGGATCGTCGATAGTTGCCGTCACTCTGTCACGGTCGAGATGACGCACCCTCCGTACAGAAAGGTGTCGAGAAAGTGAGTGTGTGTGTGTGTGTGTGTGTGTGTGTGTGTGTGCGTGCGTCCGTGAATTGGCAGTGTTTGGAGGTGGGCGTGCCCTGGATGTGGCTGTTCGTTAGGCGGTAGTGTTGTGTGGACAGGGGAGGGGCATGCGTAACGCTGCTGGCATGGCATTTCGGGAGATGGGAGGGGGCAAACGAGGAAACGAGGAGCGGCGGCCAAAGACGGGACGGGGAGGGGCGCGGGGTGTGGGTGGCTTGCGCCTGTGCTCGGCGTTGTGGTTTGTGCAAAAGAGGAGGAGAAAAACAATGTGAGTTGCCAGGGAGGGGAGCGGTGTTGTGTTGTGGTTGTCGTGGTGTAGCCGCAGACGCGGCTGTCAGTGAACGTGGCGAGACGGACGGATGCGCGGAGGGGCGGGGGCGGCGCATTTCGCCGGTGCCGTGCCGTGCCGTGCCGTGCCATGCCGTGCCATGCCTGAAAGCCGCGTGGTCGCTGTGTTGTTGGTGGCGTGGGGGCGAGGAGAGTACCGTACGGGTGTGCTTGTGCGCCGGAAATGGCACACTGCGCCCGCCCGTCTTGGAGGCTGATGGCTGTGGTGTGGAAATGGGGCGCGGTGATGTTGAAGCAGTTGAAGAACAGAAAAGAAACCAAGAAAACGGAAGGCGTGATGCGGCGGTGGTGGTGAGAGCGGGAAAAACAAAACAAAAAAAAAGAAGGAAAAACAACAAGAAACAAAAAAGAAAACAAAAAGTCTATCAATATTAAAATGTAAATGGAAATGGAAATGGACCCAGGCATAACCTCCCTGCACAAATAGCAGAGAGTCCGATGATAATAAAAATGTGCCAGAATGTTAACGTCCCTACAAAACAAACCCAACGATAATATTAATGAAAGAGTGAACCGTATGTAACATTGCAACAGACATAATGAAACCTGATAAATTGTATAAGGGCAGCAGCGTTGACCTTTGGCCCTGTATTCAGAATAAAAAGAGCCAAAGATCGTTACCCCAATGAAAAAGACACTGAAACACGTATGTAACATAGTAGCGATGGCGAGACATTGTAGCATCTGTGACCAGAGAGTTTGCGCTGGACTGCGCGAGTGTTGCGAGCGGTTCTCAGTCAGTCAGTCAGTCAGTCAGTAGTCGTCGCGTGCAGTACGCTAATAGTCGTCATGCAGAGCGGTCGGTCAGTAGTAGCAGCCGAGTGCGGTTGTTGTGATGTAGGCGGTCGGCAACACTGGTCAAGATGGTGAATAAGGTATACTGTTAATTAATATAATCATTAGATAATGAAAAATTGTATTTATTGTAATTATTCTCCAACAAGTTCCCCAATAATAATTTTTATTTCAAAAGCATTTTTCAAACATTTAATTTTTTATTGAACTAAAGAGTTCGTTGCACTTCACATTTGAGTTCGTTGCACTTCACATTTCATTCCACTTCTTTGAAGAAAAATGTCACTAAAATCACAAAAAAAAAGAGAGAATATTATTATTTGCAATGCAGTTCCTCCAAGCGCTGCGCAACAACCAGAGCAGAAATGTGACATCCATTTATTCGGAGGTAAGACTTTAATTCTGATTGTTTTGCACAGGGCCAAAGACCGATATTTCGGTTTAATTGAAGTTTCTTGTCACTGAACGGACTTTTTTAAATGTTGTGTGAAGACTTTATATTTGAGTCAGATTGCGAATTTCACATTTTTGTTGCCATTTTCAATACCTCTCATTGTGGGCGAGGTTACAATTAGCGCAATGTCCATTAGCATCCGTAAATAACATTGTCCATTATTTTAAATTTTGCTGGGAGGTTACAACACACACACAAAAGAAAAAAAAACAAAAAAAAAATTGCATTTATATCCGCTCCTCAATTGTAGATACCCCTTACACAGCTGTGTGCAATGAATGAGTGCTGGCTGGTAATTAATTGCACTCCTTGGAGGGAAATGCCATAGGACGTAGTCTTTAAAAAGTGAATGTTTTTCGTTAAGAGACAAAAGTTACTTTAGAAAAACAGTAATAGTGGGGCTTTTGTTGTTGAACAAAATAAGTACAATGAACATACGTTATCAGATTTGCGCAATGCAGCGTCACACCACCTTTTTGATTATAACACAATATACTATACATCGTCCCGAACCGTGACCAGAGTCGCGAGACGAGCAGAGCACGCCGCCGACGCCCGCTCAGTACAACCGTCCACCCGCTACTACTGTCGACCGACTACTACCTCTCCCGACTCGCGCTACAATATATATAACAACTGTTCCTGGCGACCCGGTGCGTGCCACTACTGTCGTCTGGCGCGGTCCAAGCGCCGACTAGCAGCGATAAAGAACTCTCTGGTCAGACAGAGATGCTGTCATGCCTCGCCATCGCTCTGGTAATGAATACATACGTGTTGCAGCGTGCGTACCACCGGAACACGCAGTGGCGGAGCCAAAGACTGTGTTGTCGAGGTCGAGTGCGAGTGGGAAGAGAGGCAGCGTCGGCACGGAGATGCAAGCGAGCGCGAGACGCACGGGGGCTGCGGCGTGGCGCGTTTGCGGTCGGCGCCTTTGGTGGCAACGGCCGGGACAAGCAGCGGTGTATGGTGTGGTGCGGGGCGGACAGGGGCGGCGGTGGACGGGGAGGAGGCGGCGCGACGACGGCATGGGGGCGAAAACGGGACGGGGGACGGGGGACGGCGGATGTTGAGAGGCGTCACGCGCGGACAGGACACAGACACAGAGACACACAGATTGGAAAGGGAGGGTGCGCGGTAGTAGTTGGGAATGTGCGTACCGTGCGGGATGGGAGTGGGCGAGGAACACGGTCGTGGCCCCTGTTTTGGGTGCGTGTGATGACGTCGGTGTGTTGTGGGAAGGGAAGGTGCTGTGGCGGCGGCGCGTAATGGGCGTAGGCCGAAAAGAGAAAGGAACGTGGGCAGTGTGTTGGCAAGCGTCGGTTCGACTGCGACGTTGATGGGCAGGGCAGGGCAAGGTTAATGGTGGTAGGAGTAGGCGTGTGGGCGCAAAAAATCTGCCGCTGCAGGCGGTGCCGTAACCGCCATGGCGGGAAGGAGAGAGGGCCAAAGAAAGAAAGAAAGAAGAAAAAAAAAAAAAAAAAAAAAGGAGGGGGGGGGGGGGGGCGAAAGTGGAGAGGCGGTGGTGTGAGAAGGGCGGGGGCGGAAGGAAGGCAGGAAGGACAAGAGGCGAGGCGACGGCTTGCTTTGTGTATCGGTCGGTCTCTGGCTATGCTTCGTTTTCTGCAGCAGGGTCGGTGCGCGGCGTGGCTCGCGGCAGTGGGAACGCCTGGTGGCTGGACGGCCAGCAATGCGGTTGGATGGGCGGCCACAGCACCGCACCTGTGCCCGAGGAGGAGACGCTGGCGGCGGGCCCTGAGGTGAGGCCGGCTCGGCTGGGGCTGTGGATGTGTAGGTGTGGCGCCGCTGCTGCAACAACGAGTAAAACGCGAGAAGAAGGGATGGCGGTAGAGAGGAAAAAAAAAAATATAAAAGGTCGTGTTGTGTTGATGCGCAGGCAGACGCGTACAGAGAGACGAGCCCGGTCTGCAGCAGGGTGTGGCCGTGCCGAGTGCAGAGCAGCGGCGGCTCGGTTCGGTTCGGCCCGGCCCGGCGGGCCGCGCTGTTGTCGCGGACGTGAGCGCCCCCTGGCGGGTGGCCGGAGGCGGCGCGGCGTGTTGGACGTGTGGCTGGTGGCAGTGCACAATTTGCGAGTGGCTGGCGGTGTGGTGTGGCGGTTGGCGCGTCGGGCGGCGGAGAGGTATGTGTTGCGGGCGCCCTTTGCTGCGCTGCGTCGTTGCGTGTGCCGTACAGGGCGGGCGCTTGTCGACTGTGTGGCGAATTGGCGTGAAACGGCTGCCGAGAGGTGTGTGGTAGCGAGCCGGTCGGTGGTGTCAGTGCGAAGGGGAATGTGCGTGCGTTTGGCGGTTTCGGTGTGCTTTTTGCGGCGTGAGAGTGGGAATTAGTGGGGCCGGCTGTTGTGTTGGTTCCTTGTGTCTTGTGTCGCGTAGCGTGATGGCAACGTGGAAGGACGCCGGTTTCGTTTCGAGCCTTGCGTGTGGTTGTCGACGTTGACTGGTTGGCGTGTGCCGATGCACGTGCATGTGTGGGTCGCGAGTGCGTTTTTGGCTGGCTGTGTGTGTGTGTGTGTGTGTTTTGGGGGGGGGGAAGGGGGAGGCGGTGGTGAAAGTGCAGTCGTTGCCACGGGCGTCGTCGGGTGGGGCTGGCTGGGGCTGTGCGTCGTGGCGGAAAGGTGGTAGGTTGCGGGAAGCGAGCCCGTCGTTGACGGTGTCGCGTGAGTTGTGAATCGAGTGGGGCGCGGGGCGCGGGACAGGAGCAGCGTGCCGCTGCGTCGTGGTCGTCAGCAGAGGCTGTGCGTGTGCTTGTCCTTTTTGTGGGCGGTTCGTGCGAGGCGTTTTTGTTTTGTGTTGCCCTAGTTGTTAGTTTATTTTGTTTGTGTTTGTTATTTTGAGACGACGACTGGTTGGTGGCGTGCGCGCGAAGTGGCGGTGTGCGCTTCCCGTGTCGTTTGTGTTGTTTGGTTTTTTTGTTTTTGTGTGTTTTTTTTTGCACTGGGCCCCGGTGGGTGGGTGCGTGTGTGTCGATTGCCGGCTGGCGAAAGGTGCGCCATCGGCGGGGTGGGTCGCCGGCACAAGTAGAGGCGGCGGCGTTGTTGCTGTTGTTGTGTGGTGTTTGTTTTGTTCGGCTGTGTCGGCGAGCTGTGTTGCGGTGCGTGTGAATGGTGGTGCAAAAGTGCTGGCGTTGGGGCTGCGACTGCGACGGCGGCGAGCCGCGGGCGCGCCATTGATAGTGATGTTGTGAACAGCGGCTGTGTACGGTAGTGGTGTTGTTGTAGCACGACGTGCATCCGGGCCGGCGCGGAAAGCGCAGTTGCGGGCGGTTGCCCTTCGGTGCCAGCCCATGTCGCGTGAGCGGCGGGTTGCTCTGGTGTCGACACGTGGTGCTCTGGGTTGTTGTGTGGTGCCCTTTGGCCGGTGGGGGTGGTTCGCGTGTGTCTCGTTCGCGCTCGGTGTCTGGTCGTGGTCGTGCTGCTCCCCCGTCTGTCGGCGGTTTCCGACGTCGTCTGTACGTTTTTGTTCGTTTGCGGCGTGCCTGCCGACGTCGTCCCGTCGCGACCTTTCAACCGAAAGTGTGGCGCCCGAAGGTGAACGAACGTAACCCTGACCTCGGCGCTTTACGCTGAGCCGAGCGAACCGAACCTAACCTGTGGTGTGGCGAGGTGAGCTCAGCCTGTGAGCCCCTAACGTCTACGTAAGGTAAGCTGTCCGGCTCACGCCTCACGTTTGAACGCTTTTTTAACCTACGTTTGACGCTTCTTAACCTAGCACTGACCCCTTAACCTAACGTGTAACCTAACCTAACCTAACCTAACCTCTGACGCCTGACGTGTTTGAATGCTTAACCTAAGTTTGACGCTTAACCTAACCCAAGTCCCCTTAACCTAACCCACGTCCACCTAACCTAACCTAACCTAACGTAGACGTGTAAACGTAATGTGTAACGCGTAACGTGTAAGGTCGGCTGTCGTGTGTGCTTGACGGCAGATTGGGTTGGTCTGTAGATTCGGATTGCGGTTTGCCTCGGTCGAGGGGTTGGGTCGGAAGCGGCGAGGGGCGGCGGCGCCTGTTGCGCAGGCGGCGTCCGTTTGCGGCGGGCAATTGTTGAGAAACGGCTGTGAATGTTGGCGGGCGAGAGGAGGAGGACGGCGCGCGATGTGGCCCGACGGCTGCGGGCCGATCGGGAAACGGCGGGAGGGCGACGGAAGGCGATGGGGCGGCGGAGGCGCGTTTGCACGGCCGTCATCGCCGCACGCCTCGGCTTGTGTGGCTGTGGCGCCGGCCGCGCTGGCCGGGCTGCCGCGGCGACGGTGTGGGAGTTTTGCCGAAGGTTTGGCCATTGTGGCGGGTCGTCGGCTGGGGCTGTGGGGGCGGCATTTGGGCGGGGGCGGCGATTCTCGGCGGGCCGACCCAGGCTGTAGCGCGCGGTAGCTGCAGTTTGGCCGTGGTTTGCGGCGCTGCCGTGGCGACTGGTTGGCGACTGTGGTGTGGCTGTGTGTAGCCCCATCCTCGGTGGTTTGAAAGGCGCGGGCGGTTGTGGCGCAGGTTTGGGGCTGCTCCGCACAGGCTGTCGGACGTTGGGCGGTAGCAAGCGCGGGAGGCGCGGCGCGGCGGCGCGCAGAGTGGCGGCCGCTCTCTCGGCCGTCCGCGCCCGCCCGCGACACTGGCTGGGCCTTGTGATTCTCTGCTCTGCTGCTGTGCTGTGCTTGCGTGCCTGCCGTCCCGCTCGCTCTCGCTGTGTGTTACGCGCGTCGTCGAAATGGCAGATCAGGCGGCTACGAACGAGACTGCTGCGGCACCCGCCGCCACCGGCACTACGAAGAAGGCCAAGTCTGCGTCGTCTGCGAAGAAGCCGCGCGCCAAGCCTGCGCACCCGCGCACCTCTGAGATGGTGACGGCCGCCATCAAGAGTCTGAAGGAGCGCGGCGGGTCGTCGCTGCAGGCGATCAAGAAGTACATAGCCGCGCACTACAAGCTGGACGCGGAGAAGCTGGCGCCGTTTATCAAGAAGTACCTCAAGTCGGCCGTCGTGGCGGGCGAGCTGGTGCAGACGAAGGGGAAGGGCGCGTCCGGCTCGTTCAAGCTTGCCGGCGCCGGCGGCGGGGGGGCGGCCGAGGGCGGCAAGGCTCGTGCTGGCGGTGCCAAGAAGAAGCGCGCCGCTCCGGCCAGCAAGGAGAAGAAGGGCGCCCGTGCGGCCGGCGCAAAGAAGGCTGGTGGCGTGAAGGCGGCGACCGGTCGGAAGGCGGGCGCCGCCAAGAAGGCGTCTGCGGCGTCGGCCGCTCCCGCGGGTGCGAAGAAGGCGGCTGCGGCCAAGCCGGCCAAGGCCAAGTCGCCGTCGAAGGCGAAGAAGGCCGCCAAGGTTCCGACGAAGAAGCCGAAGGCGCCGCGCCCGAAGAAGGCGACGACGCCGTCTAAGGCGAAGGCTTCGCCCAAGAAGAAGAAGTAGAGTAGAGGAGAAAGAGATGGGGGAAAGGAAGGGTTTGGCGCTTGACTCCGTCGTCCCCACCCCCCGTCGTCGTCTAGTGGCGCGCAAGAGACGCGCGGCCCAAAAAAAACGGCCCTTCTCAGGGCCATCAAAGCACGTCGGGGAAGGTTTTGATTGTCGTGTTGCGTTTGGTGTGGGTGTCTGTCTGTATGCCCGTGGGGATGCTGTTTGCGTGCCGTGGTGGTTGGATTGCGGGGGTCGGTGGCGGGTGTGGGCGGCGGTAGCGGTAAGCGGTGTTGTTGTTGTTGTTGTTGTTGTTGTTGTCGTGGTTGATTGTCGCCGTGTTTGTGGCGGCGGCCGACGGTTGGTTTTCTGTCACGTTGTTTAGTTTGAATACGTTGGTTGGCTTGCCTGCGTTCGTTCTTCTCGGATGTCTGTCTTGTCGAGTCGTGTCTGGTCTTTGTTTTGTTCCTTTGTGTGTGTGTGTGTTATGTTTTGCAACGGGGGGCACGTT
This sequence comes from Schistocerca americana, assembly GCF_021461395.2. Taxonomy (NCBI): domain Eukaryota; kingdom Metazoa; phylum Arthropoda; class Insecta; order Orthoptera; family Acrididae; genus Schistocerca; species Schistocerca americana. Next base: position 126,144 of record NW_025725913.1, on the reverse strand, counting down.
GAGATGCGGAAGGAGTCGGCGGGGATTTCGGTGGCGTGTAGAGCGAGCGAGCGCGTCGGAGTGGAGTGCGGGTTTTTTTTGTTTTCGAAACGAAAGCGGCGGCCGGCCAGCCACCCGTGCGGTGTGACGTCGGCCGTTGGGTATTGTGCGCTTTGAGCGCCGGGGAGGGATGATGTGTGATTGTTGCGCGCTGCTAGCAGGCAGGCAGAGTGAGCGGGTGTGGCGGACGGACGGGAAGTGGTGGTTTTTGTTTTTGGGTTGCGGGGCGAGAGGCAGGCGACCGACAAAGTTTGCTCGCGACGGAGAGATGTTAGTGGCCCTGAAAAGGGCCGTTTTTGTTTGTGCGGTGCGGTGCCGCGGCGCGGTTTAGGCGCGCTCGCCGCGGATGCGGCGCGCGAGCTGGATGTCCTTGGGCATGATGGTGACGCGCTTGGCGTGGATTGCGCACAGGTTGGTGTCTTCGAAGAGGCCGACGAGGTAGGCCTCGCTGGCCTCCTGCAGGGCCATGACTGCGGAGCTCTGGAAGCGCAGGTCGGTCTTGAAGTCCTGGGCGATCTCGCGCACTAGGCGCTGGAATGGCAGCTTGCGGATGAGCAGCTCTGTGCTCTTCTGGTAGCGCCTGATTTCTCGCAGGGCGACGGTGCCCGGCCTGTAGCGGTGGGGCTTCTTGACGCCTCCGGTGGCGGGCGCGCTCTTCCTCGCCGCCTTGGTGGCGAGCTGTTCGCGCGGCGCCTTTCCGCCGGTGGACTTGCGGGCCGTTTGCTTTGTGCGGGCCATGGCGGTAGCGGTAGCGGAGCGGCGTGCGTGGAGGTTAGGTGTGGCGCGGCGTCCGGTGCTGCCTTGACAACGGGCCCGCGCGCCTCCGTGCTGCGCTTATATGCCCTCGGTTGCGCGTGGTGGGGGGAGGGCGGGCCAGAGTCTATATAGGGGGGCGGCGGGCGCGCTGGGCGCAGACCGTAGCCGACTCGCCAGCCGCTGCGGCCGCTGTTTGTGCACGTTTTGCTTTGCCCGAGGAAGGAAGGATGACAGGCCGCGGCAAGGGAGGAAAGGGGCTCGGCAAGGGTGGCGCCAAGCGGCACCGCAAGGTGTTGCGCGACAACATCCAGGGCATCACGAAGCCCGCCATCCGCCGCCTGGCTCGCAGGGGCGGCGTGAAGCGCATCTCTGGTCTGATCTACGAGGAGACCCGCGGGGTGCTGAAGGTGTTCCTGGAGAACGTGATCCGCGACGCGGTGACGTACACTGAGCACGCCAAGCGCAAGACTGTGACGGCCATGGACGTGGTGTACGCCCTGAAGAGGCAGGGGCGCACCCTGTACGGTTTCGGCGGTTAGGCTGCGTCGCAGCGGGCGCTGGCCTTCCCGCGGCCGTGCTTGTGGGTGGGAGAGACTAGAAAACGGCCCTTTTCAGGGCCACCACACTGTTCGGAAGTTGAAAAGTGCGAAAGAGTCTGTGTTGTTGCTGCGTGTGTGCGCTGTGTTGTTTGTTTGTTTCTTTCTTTCTTTCCGTTTGAGCGACGTGATGTGACTGGGAGGGGAGAAGGAAAGGAAACGTGTCATGTGGCTGGCTGTGTGTGGAGCTGCTTCGTTTGTGTGTCTTTGTATCGATCGCGACGGAGATGGCGGGCTGTGTGTTGTTGTGCGAGAGGCGGTGATTATTTGCTTGCGTGGTTTGGCTCTGTGTGTTTGTTTGCGGCGGCGTTGGGGTTTCCGAGGCAAGGCGTGTGGGCATAGGCGGCCGGATCAGCTGTTTCGTTCGTGTCGACGGCCGTTGCGCGCGGGAGTGGAGGGCGGTGTGTCGACACGCCTCCCTTTAACAATGGTCATTATTGCTGCCGTTGTCGGTTTGGAAGGCGACTGCGACCGTGCAAAATGTGTGTGTGTGTGTGTGTGTGTTGGGCCACACGGGCTGTGTGGGCGACAAGATGGCGGACGTGCGCCGGCGGCGGCTGTGCTGTGACAGTGCAAAGTTAAAACAAAACAAGGTGCGGCGAGGACGACTGCAATTTTGCTTTGGACGTAGGTTTGTGTGGTGGCCCTGAAAAGGGCCGATTGTTGTGGGCCGAGCCGGCAAAGCGCGTTGCGTGCAGGGGAGCACGCGGCGCTGCGATTGCCTGGCCTCCTTTAGGCCTTCTTCTCGGTCTTCTTTGGCAGCAGGACGGCCTGGATGTTGGGCAGGACACCACCCTGTGCGATGGTGACGCCCGACAGGAGCTTGTTGAGCTCCTCGTCGTTGCGGATGGCAAGCTGCAGGTGGCGCGGGATGATGCGCGTCTTCTTGTTGTCGCGGGCCGCGTTTCCGGCCAGCTCGAGCACCTCAGCCGCGAGGTACTCCATGACGGCGGCGAGGTAGACGGGCGCCCCGGCGCCGACGCGCTCTGCGTAGTTTCCCTTGCGCAGGAGGCGGTGGATTCTGCCGACCGGGAACTGGAGCCCAGCCCTGCTTGAGCGGGACTTTGACTTGCCCTTGACTTTGCCTCCCTTTCCGCGTCCGGACATGGCGATGGGCTAGCGACGGTGCACACGAAACGGAAACGAAAACGACCGGTGCGAGCGGCAGCGAGTCGAGCAGCGGAGTGCGTGCCGGCGCAGCCGGGGTGGGGGTGCTTTATGGGCTCGGGTGCGGCGGCCGGTTGCGCGCGCGCCCCATTGGTCGGCGGCCGCAACAGGGCGAGCTGGTAAAGGTGCGGCGGCGGCTGGCGGCGGGTGCCACTGTGTGGGGAGACGCTGACTAGAGCGGAGCGCTTGCTACTGGTGTTGCTGCTGCCGTACGTTGGTTCGAGATGCCGCCCAAGACTAGCGGGAAGGCCGCCAAGAAGGCTGGCAAGGCGCAGAAGAACATTTCGAAGGGCGACAAGAAGAAGAAGCGCAAGAGGAAGGAGAGCTATGCCATCTACATCTACAAGGTGCTGAAGCAGGTGCACCCTGACACGGGCATCTCGTCGAAGGCGATGAGCATCATGAACAGCTTCGTGAACGACATTTTCGAGCGCATTGCGGCCGAGGCTTCTCGCCTGGCGCACTACAACAAGCGCTCGACCATCACGTCCCGCGAGATCCAGACCGCTGTGCGGCTGTTGCTGCCTGGCGAGCTGGCCAAGCACGCCGTGAGCGAGGGCACGAAGGCGGTGACCAAGTACACGAGCTCCAAGTAAGGAGGTGGCTCTGGAATGGAAGGAAGGATGGAGAAGGCTCCTCCGTTGCGAGAGCGGCAAAACGGCCCTTTTCAGGGCCACCAACTTGCCTTTTGCGGGAAGGGCGGAATTGTTGTTGTTGTTTGTGTGGACGGCTGTGATGTATGTGTGCATTTTGATTGTGGGTGGGGGGGCGCGTCAAAGCGTGTTGCGCGGGGTACGGCCACGAGGTTGGTCGCCGTGGCGTGGAATGGTGGCACGCCTCGTTGGCGTGGTTTTTGACCCATTGGTGTTGTTGGGGTGTGTGTGTTACCCGTCTGCGAGGGGGGACAGTGCGATCGGCGACTTTTGTGTCACCGTAACGACGGCCGTTTGCGGGTTTGTTTTTTTTGCACATCATACATGGCGAGGGTGAAATGTGAAGTGTTTTTGTTTGGTTTTTTTTGCCGCCCACTATTCCCTTTGCTGTACGCCGAGTTTGACAATGGTGCGACGTAACTGCAGCGTGGAGGTGTGTGAGTGACGTTGAAATGAACGTGCCATTAAGACGCATTGTTGTTGTATTGTACTGTACGTGTACGGCGACACGCACGATGATGTACCATTCGACTCTGATGTTTGATAGCCGTGTCTGACTGATTGCGTACGACGCACGCACACCGATGTCGTCATTCAAGATGCACGCTAGACGACGACGGCGGCGGCGGCGGTCGTTTGTTTGGCGAATGTCTGTACACGTGTTTGTCTGTGTCCATCCGGTATGTATTTGTTTGTTTGAAAGTGTTTTGTGTGTCGGTGACGTGGTCCGATCCGTCGCCCCCTGAGTAACTGTCGATCGGCGCGATAGACCGGCGTCACGCAACTGAACCCGAAGTCTTGGGCACACCCGTCATACTGTTGTACACCGTCGCGCTGAGAACGGTAACGAAAGGTTGACTTTGATCGGTCGGAATGTCTGGGCAGAACGTGAGGAATGAGGCAAGAGTGCAAGGAGGGGGGGCAAAAGAGAGAGGAAGGGAAAAAGGGGAGAAACGCATTCGTAGAGCAACGGAACGTTCCCGTGTCGGAGGCGTATTGGAGCCGCACTGAAATGCGTTTAACGGCGGCGCGGCTGCAAGTGTCTGCCGTGGTGAACGTTACCTTTGACGGCTGCATTGGGCTTTGCCTTTGCTTTTGCTTTCGCTTTCGCTTTCGCGTTCGCTTTCGCTTTCCCGGATGTACGTAACGTTTGTTGATATGGTTCTGAGGAAGAGTGTATGACAGTGCCGTGCCGTCCATGTTCGTGTGCCCTCCCATTGTGTGTATGCTATTGTCTGTGTACTTGAATGATGTATGTAGGTGTTAGTGGACATGTTTTACCAGTGGGGGGAAATGGATCGTCGATAGTTGCCGTCACTCTGTCACGGTCGAGATGACGCACCCTCCGTACAGAAAGGTGTCGAGAAAGTGAGTGTGTGTGTGTGTGTGTGTGTGTGTGTGTGTGTGCGTGCGTCCGTGAATTGGCAGTGTTTGGAGGTGGGCGTGCCCTGGATGTGGCTGTTCGTTAGGCGGTAGTGTTGTGTGGACAGGGGAGGGGCATGCGTAACGCTGCTGGCATGGCATTTCGGGAGATGGGAGGGGGCAAACGAGGAAACGAGGAGCGGCGGCCAAAGACGGGACGGGGAGGGGCGCGGGGTGTGGGTGGCTTGCGCCTGTGCTCGGCGTTGTGGTTTGTGCAAAAGAGGAGGAGAAAAACAATGTGAGTTGCCAGGGAGGGGAGCGGTGTTGTGTTGTGGTTGTCGTGGTGTAGCCGCAGACGCGGCTGTCAGTGAACGTGGCGAGACGGACGGATGCGCGGAGGGGCGGGGGCGGCGCATTTCGCCGGTGCCGTGCCGTGCCGTGCCGTGCCATGCCGTGCCATGCCTGAAAGCCGCGTGGTCGCTGTGTTGTTGGTGGCGTGGGGGCGAGGAGAGTACCGTACGGGTGTGCTTGTGCGCCGGAAATGGCACACTGCGCCCGCCCGTCTTGGAGGCTGATGGCTGTGGTGTGGAAATGGGGCGCGGTGATGTTGAAGCAGTTGAAGAACAGAAAAGAAACCAAGAAAACGGAAGGCGTGATGCGGCGGTGGTGGTGAGAGCGGGAAAAACAAAACAAAAAAAAAGAAGGAAAAACAACAAGAAACAAAAAAGAAAACAAAAAGTCTATCAATATTAAAATGTAAATGGAAATGGAAATGGACCCAGGCATAACCTCCCTGCACAAATAGCAGAGAGTCCGATGATAATAAAAATGTGCCAGAATGTTAACGTCCCTACAAAACAAACCCAACGATAATATTAATGAAAGAGTGAACCGTATGTAACATTGCAACAGACATAATGAAACCTGATAAATTGTATAAGGGCAGCAGCGTTGACCTTTGGCCCTGTATTCAGAATAAAAAGAGCCAAAGATCGTTACCCCAATGAAAAAGACACTGAAACACGTATGTAACATAGTAGCGATGGCGAGACATTGTAGCATCTGTGACCAGAGAGTTTGCGCTGGACTGCGCGAGTGTTGCGAGCGGTTCTCAGTCAGTCAGTCAGTCAGTCAGTAGTCGTCGCGTGCAGTACGCTAATAGTCGTCATGCAGAGCGGTCGGTCAGTAGTAGCAGCCGAGTGCGGTTGTTGTGATGTAGGCGGTCGGCAACACTGGTCAAGATGGTGAATAAGGTATACTGTTAATTAATATAATCATTAGATAATGAAAAATTGTATTTATTGTAATTATTCTCCAACAAGTTCCCCAATAATAATTTTTATTTCAAAAGCATTTTTCAAACATTTAATTTTTTATTGAACTAAAGAGTTCGTTGCACTTCACATTTCATTCCACTTCTTTGAAGAAAAATGTCACTAAAATCACAAAAAAAAAGAGAGAATATTATTATTTGCAATGCAGTTCCTCCAAGCGCTGCGCAACAACCAGAGCAGAAATGTGACATCCATTTATTCGGAGGTAAGACTTTAATTCTGATTGTTTTGCACAGGGCCAAAGACCGATATTTCGGTTTAATTGAAGTTTCTTGTCACTGAACGGACTTTTTTAAATGTTGTGTGAAGACTTTATATTTGAGTCAGATTGCGAATTTCACATTTTTGTTGCCATTTTCAATACCTCTCATTGTGGGCGAGGTTACAATTAGCGCAATGTCCATTAGCATCCGTAAATAACATTGTCCATTATTTTAAATTTTGCTGGGAGGTTACAACACACACACAAAAGAAAAAAAAACAAAAAAAAAATTGCATTTATATCCGCTCCTCAATTGTAGATACCCCTTACACAGCTGTGTGCAATGAATGAGTGCTGGCTGGTAATTAATTGCACTCCTTGGAGGGAAATGCCATAGGACGTAGTCTTTAAAAAGTGAATGTTTTTCGTTAAGAGACAAAAGTTACTTTAGAAAAACAGTAATAGTGGGGCTTTTGTTGTTGAACAAAATAAGTACAATGAACATACGTTATCAGATTTGCGCAATGCAGCGTCACACCACCTTTTTGATTATAACACAATATACTATACATCGTCCCGAACCGTGACCAGAGTCGCGAGACGAGCAGAGCACGCCGCCGACGCCCGCTCAGTACAACCGTCCACCCGCTACTACTGTCGACCGACTACTACCTCTCCCGACTCGCGCTACAATATATATAACAACTGTTCCTGGCGACCCGGTGCGTGCCACTACTGTCGTCTGGCGCGGTCCAAGCGCCGACTAGCAGCGATAAAGAACTCTCTGGTCAGACAGAGATGCTGTCATGCCTCGCCATCGCTCTGGTAATGAATACATACGTGTTGCAGCGTGCGTACCACCGGAACACGCAGTGGCGGAGCCAAAGACTGTGTTGTCGAGGTCGAGTGCGAGTGGGAAGAGAGGCAGCGTCGGCACGGAGATGCAAGCGAGCGCGAGACGCACGGGGGCTGCGGCGTGGCGCGTTTGCGGTCGGCGCCTTTGGTGGCAACGGCCGGGACAAGCAGCGGTGTATGGTGTGGTGCGGGGCGGACAGGGGCGGCGGTGGACGGGGAGGAGGCGGCGCGACGACGGCATGGGGGCGAAAACGGGACGGGGGACGGGGGACGGCGGATGTTGAGAGGCGTCACGCGCGGACAGGACACAGACACAGAGACACACAGATTGGAAAGGGAGGGTGCGCGGTAGTAGTTGGGAATGTGCGTACCGTGCGGGATGGGAGTGGGCGAGGAACACGGTCGTGGCCCCTGTTTTGGGTGCGTGTGATGACGTCGGTGTGTTGTGGGAAGGGAAGGTGCTGTGGCGGCGGCGCGTAATGGGCGTAGGCCGAAAAGAGAAAGGAACGTGGGCAGTGTGTTGGCAAGCGTCGGTTCGACTGCGACGTTGATGGGCAGGGCAGGGCAAGGTTAATGGTGGTAGGAGTAGGCGTGTGGGCGCAAAAAATCTGCCGCTGCAGGCGGTGCCGTAACCGCCATGGCGGGAAGGAGAGAGGGCCAAAGAAAGAAAGAAAGAAGAAAAAAAAAAAAAAAAAAAAAAGGAGGGGGGGGGGGGGGGGGCGAAAGTGGAGAGGCGGTGGTGTGAGAAGGGCGGGGGCGGAAGGAAGGCAGGAAGGACAAGAGGCGAGGCGACGGCTTGCTTTGTGTATCGGTCGGTCTCTGGCTATGCTTCGTTTTCTGCAGCAGGGTCGGTGCGCGGCGTGGCTCGCGGCAGTGGGAACGCCTGGTGGCTGGACGGCCAGCAATGCGGTTGGGTGGGCGGCCACAGCACCGCACCTGTGCCCGAGGAGGAGACGCTGGCGGCGGGCCCTGAGGTGAGGCCGGCTCGGCTGGGGCTGTGGATGTGTAGGTGTGGCGCCGCTGCTGCAACAACGAGTAAAACGCGAGAAGAAGGGATGGCGGTAGAGAGGAAAAAAAAAAATATAAAAGGTCGTGTTGTGTTGATGCGCAGGCAGACGCGTACAGAGAGACGAGCCCGGTCTGCAGCAGGGTGTGGCCGTGCCGAGTGCAGAGCAGCGGCGGCTCGGTTCGGTTCGGCCCGGCCCGGCGGGCCGCGCTGTTGTCGCGGACGTGAGCGCCCCCTGGCGGGTGGCCGGAGGCGGCGCGGCGTGTTGGACGTGTGGCTGGTGGCAGTGCACAATTTGCGAGTGGCTGGCGGTGTGGTGTGGCGGTTGGCGCGTCGGGCGGCGGAGAGGTATGTGTTGCGGGCGCCCTTTGCTGCGCTGCGTCGTTGCGTGTGCCGTACAGGGCGGGCGCTTGTCGACTGTGTGGCGAATTGGCGTGAAACGGCTGCCGAGAGGTGTGTGGTAGCGAGCCGGTCGGTGGTGTCAGTGCGAAGGGGAATGTGCGTGCGTTTGGCGGTTTCGGTGTGCTTTTTGCGGCGTGAGAGTGGGAATTAGTGGGGCCGGCTGTTGTGTTGGTTCCTTGTGTCTTGTGTCGCGTAGCGTGATGGCAACGTGGAAGGACGCCGGTTTCGTTTCGAGCCTTGCGTGTGGTTGTCGACGTTGACTGGTTGGCGTGTGCCGATGCACGTGCATGTGTGGGTCGCGAGTGCGTTTTTGGCTGGCTGTGTGTGTGTGTGTGTGTGTTTTGGGGGGGGGGAAGGGGGAGGCGGTGGTGAAAGTGCAGTCGTTGCCACGGGCGTCGTCGGGTGGGGCTGGCTGGGGCTGTGCGTCGTGGCGGAAAGGTGGTAGGTTGCGGGAAGCGAGCCCGTCGTTGACGGTGTCGCGTGAGTTGTGAATCGAGTGGGGCGCGGGGCGCGGGACAGGAGCAGCGTGCCGCTGCGTCGTGGTCGTCAGCAGAGGCTGTGCGTGTGCTTGTCCTTTTTGTGGGCGGTTCGTGCGAGGCGTTTTTGTTTTGTGTTGCCCTAGTTGTTAGTTTATTTTGTTTGTGTTTGTTATTTTGAGACGACGACTGGTTGGTGGCGTGCGCGCGAAGTGGCGGTGTGCGCTTCCCGTGTCGTTTGTGTTGTTTGGTTTTTTTGTTTTTGTGTGTTTTTTTTTGCACTGGGCCCCGGTGGGTGGGTGCGTGTGTGTCGATTGCCGGCTGGCGAAAGGTGCGCCATCGGCGGGGTGGGTCGCCGGCACAAGTAGAGGCGGCGGCGTTGTTGCTGTTGTTGTGTGGTGTTTGTTTTGTTCGGCTGTGTCGGCGAGCTGTGTTGCGGTGCGTGTGAATGGTGGTGCAAAAGTGCTGGCGTTGGGGCTGCGACTGCGACGGCGGCGAGCCGCGGGCGCGCCATTGATAGTGATGTTGTGAACAGCGGCTGTGTACGGTAGTGGTGTTGTTGTAGCACGACGTGCATCCGGGCCGGCGCGGAAAGCGCAGTTGCGGGCGGTTGCCCTTCGGTGCCAGCCCATGTCGCGTGAGCGGCGGGTTGCTCTGGTGTCGACACGTGGTGCTCTGGGTTGTTGTGTGGTGCCCTTTGGCCGGTGGGGGTGGTTCGCGTGTGTCTCGTTCGCGCTCGGTGTCTGGTCGTGGTCGTGCTGCTCCCCCGTCTGTCGGCGGTTTCCGACGTCGTCTGTACGTTTTTGTTCGTTTGCGGCGTGCCTGCCGACGTCGTCCCGTCGCGACCTTTCAACCGAAAGTGTGGCGCCCGAAGGTGAACGAACGTAACCCTGACCTCGGCGCTTTACGCTGAGCCGAGCGAACCGAACCTAACCTGTGGTGTGGCGAGGTGAGCTCAGCCTGTGAGCCCCTAACGTCTACGTAAGGTAAGCTGTCCGGCTCACGCCTCACGTTTGAACGCTTTTTTAACCTACGTTTGACGCTTCTTAACCTAGCACTGACCCCTTAACCTAACGTGTAACCTAACCTAACCTAACCTAACCTCTGACGCCTGACGTGTTTGAATGCTTAACCTAAGTTTGACGCTTAACCTAACCCAAGTCCCCTTAACCTAACCCACGTCCACCTAACCTAACCTAACCTAACGTAGACGTGTAAACGTAATGTGTAACGCGTAACGTGTAAGGTCGGCTGTCGTGTGTGCTTGACGGCAGATTGGGTTGGTCTGTAGATTCGGATTGCGGTTTGCCTCGGTCGAGGGGTTGGGTCGGAAGCGGCGAGGGGCGGCGGCGCCTGTTGCGCAGGCGGCGTCCGTTTGCGGCGGGCAATTGTTGAGAAACGGCTGTGAATGTTGGCGGGCGAGAGGAGGAGGACGGCGCGCGATGTGGCCCGACGGCTGCGGGCCGATCGGGAAACGGCGGGAGGGCGACGGAAGGCGATGGGGCGGCGGAGGCGCGTTTGCACGGCCGTCATCGCCGCACGCCTCGGCTTGTGTGGCTGTGGCGCCGGCCGCGCTGGCCGGGCTGCCGCGGCGACGGTGTGGGAGTTTTGCCGAAGGTTTGGCCATTGTGGCGGGTCGTCGGCTGGGGCTGTGGGGGCGGCATTTGGGCGGGGGCGGCGATTCTCGGCGGGCCGACCCAGGCTGTAGCGCGCGGTAGCTGCAGTTTGGCCGTGGTTTGCGGCGCTGCCGTGGCGACTGGTTGGCGACTGTGGTGTGGCTGTGTGTAGCCCCATCCTCGGTGGTTTGAAAGGCGCGGGCGGTTGTGGCGCAGGTTTGGGGCTGCTCCGCACAGGCTGTCGGACGTTGGGCGGTAGCAAGCGCGGGAGGCGCGGCGCGGCGGCGCGCAGAGTGGCGGCCGCTCTCTCGGCCGTCCGCGCCCGCCCGCGACACTGGCTGGGCCTTGTGATTCTCTGCTCTCAAAAGAACCGCCTACAGCGCGAGTGGCAGAGGACAAGAAATCGAGCCACTAAGCGAGAATTAAATAGACTGTGCCGGCACATCAAGGCTGATGTAGACACGCACCGCAATCAGGAGTGGGCGCGCAAGGTGGAGCAACTAAACATCGATGACGGCTCGGCGTGGAAAGCCGTAAAAGGCTACCTGCGCCGTATGCAACGGATTCCGCCGCTGCAAGTGGGAGCCGAATTCGTGAGCGAGCCGAACGCGAAGGCAGAAGCCCTAGCGGACGCGTTCGCCGCGAATTTAACTCCGGTCGACGACCCGATAGACGCCGCCCACATCCAGATGGTAGAAGAACGCCTCCCCGTCTTCCTCGATGCGGAGTATGACGAGGTAGAAGAAGCCATTCCGCCTATCTCAGCCGACGAAGTCAAGCTGCAACTTCGCCACCTAAATGCTAAAAAAGCAGGTGGACCAGATGACGTAACGAACATAATGCTGAAGCAGCTACCAGACACGGCAGCCGACGTCCTCGCGTCAACCTTCAACCAGGTGCTGCTCAGCAAACAGTTCCCGTCGTGCTGGAAGCATGCTGAAATAGTAGCCCTCCCCAAGCCAGGGAAGGACATTCGAAGGGCGAAAAACTACAGGCCAATCAGCCTGCTTCCAGCACTTTCGAAAATATTCGAACGCCTGTATCTGGTCCGCCTGCGGGCGATCATCGAGGCAGAACAACTCCTACCAAACGAACAGTTTGGCTTCAGGAGTCAACACGCCACGACACACCAGCTGCTGCGCCTAACAGAGGAGGCGTTCGGTGCCATCGACCGACGCGAGTATTTCGGCGCTCTCCTGCTCGACGTGTCGCGTGCCTTCGACTCCGTGTGGCATCGGGGCCTCCTGTTCAAACTATTTGACCTGGGCGTCCCGGTGTCGCACGTGAAGCTCTTACAGAGCTACCTCGAGGGCAGAACGTTCCACGTCAGAGCAGACAGTGGAATCTCCACGGAGCGTCGTATACTCGCGGGTGTACCTCAAGGCTCGGTCGTTGGGCCGACGCTCTACTCTCTGTACACGGCCGACCCACCGCGCACAGCCCACGTCAACCTGGCGCTGTATGCGGACGACACGGCCGTGTACAGCCGCAGCAGATGCGTCGAGGCGTTGCAGCGGAAACTTCAGACGGCCACCGACGCCCTCACTGACTGGGCGAAAAAATGGCGCCTGGCCTACAATGGGGAGAAATCCCAGGCCATCGTCATTGCGACGAGACACGTCAAGGACGACGCGCCCACAGTCTCGGTCCGAGGCGTCCCGGTCCCGTGGAACGGTACTGCGAAGTACCTGGGCGTCACACTGGACCGGCACCTCACCTGGAGGCCACACGTGGAGAGCATCAGGGGCAAAGCACTGGGTAGACTAAGACTCCTCTACCCACTGCTAAACCCCACTACGACGCTGCCTACCTGCGTCGGCCTCACGCTATATAAGTCCGTAATTCGACCTCTCCTCGAATACGCGGCGGTAGTGTGGGGCAACACGGCGCAAACTAACCTGGAGCGGCTGCAAAAACTGCAGAACAGGGCTCTCAGGTTAGCTCTGCACCTCCCAAGGGACTTCCCGACGGAGGACACTCACGTGGTCGCAGACATCGAACCGCTACGCAGGCGGTTCGAAGAAGCGGCCACAAACTTCTACAACAAAGCGGGTACATCCACCAACCCGCTGATAAGGAATCTGGGACAACGTCCACACTGGCGACGCACACTCCGCTGGCCGGACCTGCTGAGACGGCCAGCAGACGTTGCCGCCCTACCAGATTAGAAGACATTGCTACGTAACAAGTAGCGCCTAGCCACATCTGCTGCGGAAAAAAAAAAAAAAAAAAAAAAAAAAAAAAAAAAAAAAAAAAAAAAAAAAAAAAAAAAAAAAAAAAACCGCAGCAAGCATCAAGTATCAAATTGCCCACGAAGCAGGGCAGCATAGACACCCAAAAGCTTCTCTCTAAGAAAAACCTGGAAGGACACTGATGTCCCACTTGTTGAAGGAAGGGTAGAGCGATTCTACCAGAACTTCACCCACACACCAGTAGTGTCAACCTGGAGGACACTACACCATGATGCGACAGCCGATTCTCTGCTCTGCTGCTGTGCTGTGCTTGCGTGCCTGCCGTCCCGCTCGCTCTCGCTGTGTGTTACGCGCGTCGTCGAAATGGCAGATCAGGCGGCTACGAACGAGACTGCTGCGGCACCCGCCGCCACCGGCACTACGAAGAAGGCCAAGTCTGCGTCGTCTGCGAAGAAGCCGCGCGCCAAGCCTGCGCACCCGCGCACCTCTGAGATGGTGACGGCCGCCATCAAGAGTCTGAAGGAGCGCGGCGGGTCGTCGCTGCAGGCGATCAAGAAGTACATAGCCGCGCACTACAAGCTGGACGCGGAGAAGCTGGCGCCGTTTATCAAGAAGTACCTCAAGTCGGCCGTCGTGGCGGGCGAGCTGGTGCAGACGAAGGGGAAGGGCGCGTCCGGCTCGTTCAAGCTTGCCGGCGCCGGCGGCGGGGGGGCGGCCGAGGGCGGCAAGGCTCGTGCTGGCGGTGCCAAGAAGAAGCGCGCCGCTCCGGCCAGCAAGGAGAAGAAGGGCGCCCGTGCGGCCGGCGCAAAGAAGGCTGGTGGCGTGAAGGCGGCGACCGGTCGGAAGGCGGGCGCCGCCAAGAAGGCGTCTGCGGCGTCGGCCGCTCCCGCGGGTGCGAAGAAGGCGGCTGCGGCCAAGCCGGCCAAGGCCAAGTCGCCGTCGAAGGCGAAGAAGGCCGCCAAGGTTCCGACGAAGAAGCCGAAGGCGCCGCGCCCGAAGAAGGCGACGACGCCGTCTAAGGCGAAGGCTTCGCCCAAGAAGAAGAAGTAGAGTAGAGGAGAAAGAGATGGGGGAAAGGAAGGGTTTGGCGCTTGACTCCGTCGTCCCCACCCCCCGTCGTCGTCTAGTGGCGCGCAAGAGACGCGCGGCCCAAAAAAAACGGCCCTTCTCAGGGCCATCAAAGCACGTCGGGGAAGGTTTTGATTGTCGTGTTGCGTTTGGTGTGGGTGTCTGTCTGTATGCCCGTGGGGATGCTGTTTGCGTGCCGTGGTGGTTGGATTGCGGGGGTCGGTGGCGGGTGTGGGCGGCGGTAGCGGTAAGCGGTGTTGTTGTTGTTGTTGTTGTTGTTGTTGTCGTGGTTGATTGTCGCCGTGTTTGTGGCGGCGGCCGACGGTTGGTTTTCTGTCACGTTGTTTAGTTTGAATACGTTGGTTGGCTTGCCTGCGTTCGTTCTTCTCGGATGTCTGTCTTGTCGAGTCGTGTCTGGTCTTTGTTTTGTTCCTTTGTGTGTGTGTGTGTTATGTTTTGCAACGGGGGGCACGTTGAGATGCGGAAGGAGTCGGCGGGGATTTCGGTGGCGTGTAGAGCGAGCGAGCGCGTCGGAGTGGAGTGCGGGTTTTTTTTGTTTTCGAAACGAAAGCGGCGGCCGGCCAGCCACCCGTGCGGTGTGACGTCGGCCGTTGGGTATTGTGCGCTTTGAGCGCCGGGGAGGGATGATGTGTGATTGTTGCGCGCTGCTAGCAGGCAGGCAGAGTGAGCGGGTGTGGCGGACGGACGGGAAGTGGTGGTTTTTGTTTTTGGGTTGCGGGGCGAGAGGCAGGCGACCGACAAAGTTTGCTCGCGACGGAGAGATGTTAGTGGCCCTGAAAAGGGCCGTTTTTGTTTGTGCGGTGCGGTGCCGCGGCGCGGTTTAGGCGCGCTCGCCGCGGATGCGGCGCGCGAGCTGGATGTCCTTGGGCATGATGGTGACGCGCTTGGCGTGGATTGCGCACAGGTTGGTGTCTTCGAAGAGGCCGACGAGGTAGGCCTCGCTGGCCTCCTGCAGGGCCATGACTGCGGAGCTCTGGAAGCGCAGGTCGGTCTTGAAGTCCTGGGCGATCTCGCGCACTAGGCGCTGGAATGGCAGCTTGCGGATGAGCAGCTCTGTGCTCTTCTGGTAGCGCCTGATTTCTCGCAGGGCGACGGTGCCCGGCCTGTAGCGGTGGGGCTTCTTGACGCCTCCGGTGGCGGGCGCGCTCTTCCTCGCCGCCTTGGTGGCGAGCTGTTTGCGCGGCGCCTTTCCGCCGGTGGACTTGCGGGCCGTTTGCTTTGTGCGGGCCATGGCGGTAGCGGTAGCGGAGCGGCGTGCGTGGAGGTTAGGTGTGGCGCGGCGTCCGGTGCTGCCTTGACAACGGGCCCGCGCGCCTCCGTGCTGCGCTTATATGCCCTCGGTTGCGCGTGGTGGGGGGAGGGCGGGCCAGAGTCTATATAGGGGGGCGGCGGGCGCGCTGGGCGCAGACCGTAGCCGACTCGCCAGCCGCTGCAGCCGCTGTTTGTGCACGTTTTGCTTTGCCCGAGGAAGGAAGGATGACAGGCCGCGGCAAGGGAGGAAAGGGGCTCGGCAAGGGTGGCGCCAAGCGGCACCGCAAGGTGTTGCGCGACAACATCCAGGGCATCACGAAGCCCGCCATCCGCCGCCTGGCTCGCAGGGGCGGCGTGAAGCGCATCTCTGGTCTGATCTACGAGGAGACCCGCGGGGTGCTGAAGGTGTTCCTGGAGAACGTGATCCGCGACGCGGTGACGTACACTGAGCACGCCAAGCGCAAGACTGTGACGGCCATGGACGTGGTGTACGCCCTGAAGAGGCAGGGGCGCACCCTGTACGGTTTCGGCGGTTAGGCTGCGTCGCAGCGGGCGCTGGCCTTCCCGCGGCCGTGCTTGTGGGTGGGAGAGACTAGAAAACGGCCCTTTTCAGGGCCACCACACTGTTCGGAAGTTGAAAAGTGCGAAAGAGTCTGTGTTGTTGCTGCGTGTGTGCGCTGTGTTGTTTGTTTGTTTCTTTCTTTCTTTCCGTTTGAGCGACGTGATGTGACTGGGAGGGGAGAAGGAAAGGAAACGTGTCATGTGGCTGGCTGTGTGTGGAGCTGCTTCGTTTGTGTGTCTTTGTATCGATCGCGACGGAGATGGCGGGCTGTGTGTTGTTGTGCGAGAGGCGGTGATTATTTGCTTGCGTGGTTTGGCTCTGTGTGTTTGTTTGCGGCGGCGTTGGGGTTTCCGAGGCAAGGCGTGTGGGCATAGGCGGCCGGATCAGCTGTTTCGTTCGTGTCGACGGCCGTTGCGCGCGGGAGTGGAGGGCGGTGTGTCGACACGCCTCCCTTTAACAATGGTCATTATTGCTGCCGTTGTCGGTTTGGAAGGCGACTGCGACCGTGCAAAATGTGTGTGTGTGTGTGTGTGTGTTGGGCCACACGGGCTGTGTGGGCGACAAGATGGCGGACGTGCGCCGGCGGCGGCTGTGCTGTGACAGTGCAAAGTTAAAACAAAACAAGGTGCGGCGAGGACGACTGCAATTTTGCTTTGGACGTAGGTTTGTGTGGTGGCCCTGAAAAGGGCCGATTGTTGTGGGCCGAGCCGGCAAAGCGCGTTGCGTGCAGGGGAGCACGCGGCGCTGCGATTGCCTGGCCTCCTTTAGGCCTTCTTCTCGGTCTTCTTTGGCAGCAGGACGGCCTGGATGTTGGGCAGGACACCACCCTGTGCGATGGTGACGCCCGACAGGAGCTTGTTGAGCTCCTCGTCGTTGCGGATGGCAAGCTGCAGGTGGCGCGGGATGATGCGCGTCTTCTTGTTGTCGCGGGCCGCGTTTCCGGCCAGCTCGAGCACCTCAGCCGCGAGGTACTCCATGACGGCGGCGAGGTAGACGGGCGCCCCGGCGCCGACGCGCTCTGCGTAGTTTCCCTTGCGCAGGAGGCGGTGGATTCTGCCGACCGGGAACTGGAGCCCAGCCCTGCTTGAGCGGGACTTTGACTTGCCCTTGACTTTGCCTCCCTTTCCGCGTCCGGACATGGCGATGGGCTAGCGACGGTGCACACGAAACGGAAACGAAAACGACCGGTGCGAGCGGCAGCGAGTCGAGCAGCGGAGTGCGTGCCGGCGCAGCCGGGGTGGGGGTGCTTTATGGGCTCGGGTGCGGCGGCCGGTTGCGCGCGCGCCCCATTGGTCGGCGGCCGCAACAGGGCGAGCTGGTAAAGGTGCGGCGGCGGCTGGCGGCGGGTGCCACTGTGTGGGGAGACGCTGACTAGAGCGGAGCGCTTGCTACTGGTGTTGCTGCTGCCGTACGTTGGTTCGAGATGCCGCCCAAGACTAGCGGGAAGGCCGCCAAGAAGGCTGGCAAGGCGCAGAAGAACATTTCGAAGGGCGACAAGAAGAAGAAGCGCAAGAGGAAGGAGAGCTATGCCATCTACATCTACAAGGTGCTGAAGCAGGTGCACCCTGACACGGGCATCTCGTCGAAGGCGATGAGCATCATGAACAGCTTCGTGAACGACATTTTCGAGCGCATTGCGGCCGAGGCTTCTCGCCTGGCGCACTACAACAAGCGCTCGACCATCACGTCCCGCGAGATCCAGACCGCTGTGCGGCTGTTGCTGCCTGGCGAGCTGGCCAAGCACGCCGTGAGCGAGGGCACGAAGGCGGTGACCAAGTACACGAGCTCCAAGTAAGGAGGTGGCTCTGGAATGGAAGGAAGGATGGAGAAGGCTCCTCCGTTGCGAGAGCGGCAAAACGGCCCTTTTCAGGGCCACCAACTTGCCTTTTGCGGGAAGGGCGGAATTGTTGTTGTTGGTTGTGTGGACGGCTGTGATGTATGTGTGCATTTTGATTGTGGGTGGGGGGGCGCGTCAAAGCGTGTTGCGCGGGGTACGGCCACGAGGTTGGTCGCCGTGGCGTGGAATGGTGGCACGCCTCGTTGGCGTGGTTTTTGACCCATTGGTGTTGTTGGGGTGTGTGTGTTACCCGTCTGCGAGGGGGGACAGTGCGATCGGCGACTTTTGTGTCACCGTAACGACGGCCGTTTGCGGGTTTGTTTTTTTTGCACATCATACATGGCGAGGGTGAAATGTGAAGTGTTTTTGTTTGGTTTTTTTTGCCGCCCACTATTCCCTTTGCTGTACGCCGAGTTTGACAATGGTGCGACGTAACTGCAGCGTGGAGGTGTGTGAGTGACGTTGAAATGAACGTGCCATTAAGACGCATTGTTGTTGTATTGTACTGTACGTGTACGGCGACACGCACGATGATGTACCATTCGACTCTGATGTTTGATAGCCGTGTCTGACTGATTGCGTACGACGCACGCACACCGATGTCGTCATTCAAGATGCACGCTAGACGACGACGGCGGCGGCGGCGGTCGTTTGTTTGGCGAATGTCTGTACACGTGTTTGTCTGTGTCCATCCGGTATGTATTTGTTTGTTTGAAAGTGTTTTGTGTGTCGGTGACGTGGTCCGATCCGTCGCCCCCTGAGTAACTGTCGATCGGCGCGATAGACCGGCGTCACGCAACTGAACCCGAAGTCTTGGGCACACCCGTCATACTGTTGTACACCGTCGCGCTGAGAACGGTAACGAAAGGTTGACTTTGATCGGTCGGAATGTCTGGGCAGAACGTGAGGAATGAGGCAAGAGTGCAAGGAGGGGGGGCAAAAGAGAGAGGAAGGGAAAAAGGGGAGAAACGCATTCGTAGAGCAACGGAACGTTCCCGTGTCGGAGGCGTATTGGAGCCGCACTGAAATGCGTTTAACGGCGGCGCGGCTGCAAGTGTCTGCCGTGGTGAACGTTACCTTTGACGGCTGCATTGGGCTTTGCCTTTGCTTTTGCTTTCGCTTTCGCTTTCGCGTTCGCTTTCGCTTTCCCGGATGTACGTAACGTTTGTTGATATGGTTCTGAGGAAGAGTGTATGACAGTGCCGTGCCGTCCATGTTCGTGTGCCCTCCCATTGTGTGTATGCTATTGTCTGTGTACTTGAATGATGTATGTAGGTGTTAGTGGACATGTTTTACCAGTGGGGGGAAATGGATCGTCGATAGTTGCCGTCACTCTGTCACGGTCGAGATGACGCACCCTCCGTACAGAAAGGTGTCGAGAAAGTGAGTGTGTGTGTGTGTGTGTGTGTGTGTGTGTGTGTGCGTGCGTCCGTGAATTGGCAGTGTTTGGAGGTGGGCGTGCCCTGGATGTGGCTGTTCGTTAGGCGGTAGTGTTGTGTGGACAGGGGAGGGGCATGCGTAACGCTGCTGGCATGGCATTTCGGGAGATGGGAGGGGGCAAACGAGGAAACGAGGAGCGGCGGCCAAAGACGGGACGGGGAGGGGCGCGGGGTGTGGGTGGCTTGCGCCTGTGCTCGGCGTTGTGGTTTGTGCAAAAGAGGAGGAGAAAAACAATGTGAGTTGCCAGGGAGGGGAGCGGTGTTGTGTTGTGGTTGTCGTGGTGTAGCCGCAGACGCGGCTGTCAGTGAACGTGGCGAGACGGACGGATGCGCGGAGGGGCGGGGGCGGCGCATTTCGCCGGTGCCGTGCCGTGCCGTGCCGTGCCATGCCGTGCCATGCCTGAAAGCCGCGTGGTCGCTGTGTTGTTGGTGGCGTGGGGGCGAGGAGAGTACCGTACGGGTGTGCTTGTGCGCCGGAAATGGCACACTGCGCCCGCCCGTCTTGGAGGCTGATGGCTGTGGTGTGGAAATGGGGCGCGGTGATGTTGAAGCAGTTGAAGAACAGAAAAGAAACCAAGAAAACGGAAGGCGTGATGCGGCGGTGGTGGTGAGAGCGGGAAAAACAAAACAAAAAAAAAAGAAGGAAAAACAACAAGAAACAAAAAAGAAAACAAAAAGTCTATCAATATTAAAATGTAAATGGAAATGGAAATGGACCCAGGCATAACCTCCCTGCACAAATAGCAGAGAGTCCGATGATAATAAAAATGTGCCAGAATGTTAACGTCCCTACAAAACAAACCCAACGATAATATTAATGAAAGAGTGAACCGTATGTAACATTGCAACAGACATAATGAAACCTGATAAATTGTATAAGGGCAGCAGCGTTGACCTTTGGCCCTGTATTCAGAATAAAAAGAGCCAAAGATCGTTACCCCAATGAAAAAGACACTGAAACACGTATGTAACATAGTAGCGATGGCGAGACATTGTAGCATCTGTGACCAGAGAGTTTGCGCTGGACTGCGCGAGTGTTGCGAGCGGTTCTCAGTCAGTCAGTCAGTCAGTCAGTAGTCGTCGCGTGCAGTACGCTAATAGTCGTCATGCAGAGCGGTCGGTCAGTAGTAGCAGCCGAGTGCGGTTGTTGTGATGTAGGCGGTCGGCAACACTGGTCAAGATGGTGAATAAGGTATACTGTTAATTAATATAATCATTAGATAATGAAAAATTGTATTTATTGTAATTATTCTCCAACAAGTTCCCCAATAATAATTTTTATTTCAAAAGCATTTTTCAAACATTTAATTTTTTATTGAACTAAAGAGTTCGTTGCACTTCACATTTCATTCCACTTCTTTGAAGAAAAATGTCACTAAAATCACAAAAAAAAAGAGAGAATATTATTATTTGCAATGCAGTTCCTCCAAGCGCTGCGCAACAACCAGAGCAGAAATGTGACATCCATTTATTCGGAGGTAAGACTTTAATTCTGATTGTTTTGCACAGGGCCAAAGACCGATATTTCGGTTTAATTGAAGTTTCTTGTCACTGAACGGACTTTTTTAAATGTTGTGTGAAGACTTTATATTTGAGTCAGATTGCGAATTTCACATTTTTGTTGCCATTTTCAATACCTCTCATTGTGGGCGAGGTTACAATTAGCGCAATGTCCATTAGCATCCGTAAATAACATTGTCCATTATTTTAAATTTTGCTGGGAGGTTACAACACACACACAAAAGAAAAAAAAACAAAAAAAAAATTGCATTTATATCCGCTCCTCAATTGTAGATACCCCTTACACAGCTGTGTGCAATGAATGAGTGCTGGCTGGTAATTAATTGCACTCCTTGGAGGGAAATGCCATAGGACGTAGTCTTTAAAAAGTGAATGTTTTTCGTTAAGAGACAAAAGTTACTTTAGAAAAACAGTAATAGTGGGGCTTTTGTTGTTGAACAAAATAAGTACAATGAACATACGTTATCAGATTTGCGCAATGCAGCGTCACACCACCTTTTTGATTATAACACAATATACTATACATCGTCCCGAACCGTGACCAGAGTCGCGAGACGAGCAGAGCACGCCGCCGACGCCCGCTCAGTACAACCGTCCACCCGCTACTACTGTCGACCGACTACTACCTCTCCCGACTCGCGCTACAATATATATAACAACTGTTCCTGGCGACCCGGTGCGTGCCACTACTGTCGTCTGGCGCGGTCCAAGCGCCGACTAGCAGCGATAAAGAACTCTCTGGTCAGACAGAGATGCTGTCATGCCTCGCCATCGCTCTGGTAATGAATACATACGTGTTGCAGCGTGCGTACCACCGGAACACGCAGTGGCGGAGCCAAAGACTGTGTTGTCGAGGTCGAGTGCGAGTGGGAAGAGAGGCAGCGTCGGCACGGAGATGCAAGCGAGCGCGAGACGCACGGGGGCTGCGGCGTGGCGCGTTTGCGGTCGGCGCCTTTGGTGGCAACGGCCGGGACAAGCAGCGGTGTATGGTGTGGTGCGGGGCGGACAGGGGCGGCGGTGGACGGGGAGGAGGCGGCGCGACGACGGCATGGGGGCGAAAACGGGACGGGGGACGGGGGACGGCGGATGTTGAGAGGCGTCACGCGCGGACAGGACACAGACACAGAGACACACAGATTGGAAAGGGAGGGTGCGCGGTAGTAGTTGGGAATGTGCGTACCGTGCGGGATGGGAGTGGGCGAGGAACACGGTCGTGGCCCCTGTTTTGGGTGCGTGTGATGACGTCGGTGTGTTGTGGGAAGGGAAGGTGCTGTGGCGGCGGCGCGTAATGGGCGTAGGCCGAAAAGAGAAAGGAACGTGGGCAGTGTGTTGGCAAGCGTCGGTTCGACTGCGACGTTGATGGGCAGGGCAGGGCAAGGTTAATGGTGGTAGGAGTAGGCGTGTGGGCGCAAAAAATCTGCCGCTGCAGGCGGTGCCGTAACCGCCATGGCGGGAAGGAGAGAGGGCCAAAGAAAGAAAGAAAGAAGAAAAAAAAAAAAAAAAAAAAAAGGAGGGGGGGGGGGGGGGGGGCGAAAGTGGAGAGGCGGTGGTGTGAGAAGGGCGGGGGCGGAAGGAAGGCAGGAAGGACAAGAGGCGAGGCGACGGCTTGCTTTGTGTATCGGTCGGTCTCTGGCTATGCTTCGTTTTCTGCAGCAGGGTCGGTGCGCGGCGTGGCTCGCGGCAGTGGGAACGCCTGGTGGCTGGACGGCCAGCAATGCGGTTGGATGGGCGGCCACAGCACCGCACCTGTGCCCGAGGAGGAGACGCTGGCGGCGGGCCCTGAGGTGAGGCCGGCTCGGCTGGGGCTGTGGATGTGTAGGTGTGGCGCCGCTGCTGCAACAACGAGTAAAACGCGAGAAGAAGGGATGGCGGTAGAGAGGAAAAAAAAAAATATAAAAGGTCGTGTTGTGTTGATGCGCAGGCAGACGCGTACAGAGAGACGAGCCCGGTCTGCAGCAGGGTGTGGCCGTGCCGAGTGCAGAGCAGCGGCGGCTCGGTTCGGTTCGGCCCGGCCCGGCGGGCCGCGCTGTTGTCGCGGACGTGAGCGCCCCCTGGCGGGTGGCCGGAGGCGGCGCGGCGTGTTGGACGTGTGGCTGGTGGCAGTGCACAATTTGCGAGTGGCTGGCGGTGTGGTGTGGCGGTTGGCGCGTCGGGCGGCGGAGAGGTATGTGTTGCGGGCGCCCTTTGCTGCGCTGCGTCGTTGCGTGTGCCGTACAGGGCGGGCGCTTGTCGACTGTGTGGCGAATTGGCGTGAAACGGCTGCCGAGAGGTGTGTGGTAGCGAGCCGGTCGGTGGTGTCAGTGCGAAGGGGAATGTGCGTGCGTTTGGCGGTTTCGGTGTGCTTTTTGCGGCGTGAGAGTGGGAATTAGTGGGGCCGGCTGTTGTGTTGGTTCCTTGTGTCTTGTGTCGCGTAGCGTGATGGCAACGTGGAAGGACGCCGGTTTCGTTTCGAGCCTTGCGTGTGGTTGTCGACGTTGACTGGTTGGCGTGTGCCGATGCACGTGCATGTGTGGGTCGCGAGTGCGTTTTTGGCTGGCTGTGTGTGTGTGTGTGTGTGTTTTGGGGGGGGGGAAGGGGGAGGCGGTGGTGAAAGTGCAGTCGTTGCCACGGGCGTCGTCGGGTGGGGCTGGCTGGGGCTGTGCGTCGTGGCGGAAAGGTGGTAGGTTGCGGGAAGCGAGCCCGTCGTTGACGGTGTCGCGTGAGTTGTGAATCGAGTGGGGCGCGGGGCGCGGGACAGGAGCAGCGTGCCGCTGCGTCGTGGTCGTCAGCAGAGGCTGTGCGTGTGCTTGTCCTTTTTGTGGGCGGTTCGTGCGAGGCGTTTTTGTTTTGTGTTGCCCTAGTTGTTAGTTTATTTTGTTTGTGTTTGTTATTTTGAGACGACGACTGGTTGGTGGCGTGCGCGCGAAGTGGCGGTGTGCGCTTCCCGTGTCGTTTGTGTTGTTTGGTTTTTTTGTTTTTGTGTGTTTTTTTTTGCACTGGGCCCCGGTGGGTGGGTGCGTGTGTGTCGATTGCCGGCTGGCGAAAGGTGCGCCATCGGCGGGGTGGGTCGCCGGCACAAGTAGAGGCGGCGGCGTTGTTGCTGTTGTTGTGTGGTGTTTGTTTTGTTCGGCTGTGTCGGCGAGCTGTGTTGCGGTGCGTGTGAATGGTGGTGCAAAAGTGCTGGCGTTGGGGCTGCGACTGCGACGGCGGCGAGCCGCGGGCGCGCCATTGATAGTGATGTTGTGAACAGCGGCTGTGTACGGTAGTGGTGTTGTTGTAGCACGACGTGCATCCGGGCCGGCGCGGAAAGCGCAGTTGCGGGCGGTTGCCCTTCGGTGCCAGCCCATGTCGCGTGAGCGGCGGGTTGCTCTGGTGTCGACACGTGGTGCTCTGGGTTGTTGTGTGGTGCCCTTTGGCCGGTGGGGGTGGTTCGCGTGTGTCTCGTTCGCGCTCGGTGTCTGGTCGTGGTCGTGCTGCTCCCCCGTCTGTCGGCGGTTTCCGACGTCGTCTGTACGTTTTTGTTCGTTTGCGGCGTGCCTGCCGACGTCGTCCCGTCGCGACCTTTCAACCGAAAGTGTGGCGCCCGAAGGTGAACGAACGTAACCCTGACCTCGGCGCTTTACGCTGAGCCGAGCGAACCGAACCTAACCTGTGGTGTGGCGAGGTGAGCTCAGCCTGTGAGCCCCTAACGTCTACGTAAGGTAAGCTGTCCGGCTCACGCCTCACGTTTGAACGCTTTTTTAACCTACGTTTGACGCTTCTTAACCTAGCACTGACCCCTTAACCTAACGTGTAACCTAACCTAACCTAACCTAACCTCTGACGCCTGACGTGTTTGAATGCTTAACCTAAGTTTGACGCTTAACCTAACCCAAGTCCCCTTAACCTAACCCACGTCCACCTAACCTAACCTAACCTAACGTAGACGTGTAAACGTAATGTGTAACGCGTAACGTGTAAGGTCGGCTGTCGTGTGTGCTTGACGGCAGATTGGGTTGGTCTGTAGATTCGGATTGCGGTTTGCCTCGGTCGAGGGGTTGGGTCGGAAGCGGCGAGGGGCGGCGGCGCCTGTTGCGCAGGCGGCGTCCGTTTGCGGCGGGCAATTGTTGAGAAACGGCTGTGAATGTTGGCGGGCGAGAGGAGGAGGACGGCGCGCGATGTGGCCCGACGGCTGCGGGCCGATCGGGAAACGGCGGGAGGGCGACGGAAGGCGATGGGGCGGCGGAGGCGCGTTTGCACGGCCGTCATCGCCGCACGCCTCGGCTTGTGTGGCTGTGGCGCCGGCCGCGCTGGCCGGGCTGCCGCGGCGACGGTGTGGGAGTTTTGCCGAAGGTTTGGCCATTGTGGCGGGTCGTCGGCTGGGGCTGTGGGGGCGGCATTTGGGCGGGGGCGGCGATTCTCGGCGGGCCGACCCAGGCTGTAGCGCGCGGTAGCTGCAGTTTGGCCGTGGTTTGCGGCGCTGCCGTGGCGACTGGTTGGCGACTGTGGTGTGGCTGTGTGTAGCCCCATCCTCGGTGGTTTGAAAGGCGCGGGCGGTTGTGGCGCAGGTTTGGGGCTGCTCCGCACAGGCTGTCGGACGTTGGGCGGTAGCAAGCGCGGGAGGCGCGGCGCGGCGGCGCGCAGAGTGGCGGCCGCTCTCTCGGCCGTCCGCGCCCGCCCGCGACACTGGCTGGGCCTTGTGATTCTCTGCTCTCACTCGAGTCAGCGATGCCGTGCGAGACGGACGTACGCGCCGAGCGCTCCGCCACGCCGCAAGCTGAAGCGACAGTGCCGACTCCCGCGGACAGGGCCGCGTCCCTGCACGCAAGGGTAGAGTCGAGTACGTCGGCGGCACAATCGTGTGCCACCGATAGTACTCCTCCCCTAAGGAGCGACACTAGTTTATGCGAAATTTCCGGTGTGTCCGCGTCATTAAGTGATAGTGCCGTTACCGCAGTGCCGTGTGCTACCGCGACCGTGACGCCGACATCTGTGGATACGTCACAACCAGGTGTTACATCCACACCAAGTGACTCTGACGCAGCCCTTCAGCTGCTTGTGGGGATGCTACCCCACGCTCTGGCTACTCCACTTCCGGATAGCGACGAGGAGGAGGAGGAGGCCATGGAGCACGACGCACCGCAGCAACAGCAGCCTACCTCAAGGAAACGCGCCCTGACTGGCGACATACCGTCAGTCAACAAATACAGGAGGGAAAGCAACACTCCACCGCTCCCCTCCAAGCAGAACCGCAGGCGCGGCCGCACCAACACGACCGACAAAGACGGCTTCACCACCGCGAGAAAAACTGCAAAGGCTGTGCTCACAAAGGACACCACACCTGTAAACGTGAGTAACAGCTTTGGCGCCCTTAGTGATGCGGAGGAGGAGGACATTGAAATCCCCAAGGCGCAACAGCGTCGCAAGCCGCCACCAATTGTCATAAAATTTGACGAGCATTTTAGAGAGCTGCAAAACGCTATCAGCCTCTGCATTGGTAAAGACAACTATACAGTGCGCGTGACTGGTGACGAACTTTTCAAAATATGCACCAAAACATCTGAAGAATATCAAAAAGTGTCTCAGCTGGTGCAGGACAAGAAGTGGTCGCACTATACGTTCAGCCCCTTAAGAACAAAGCCGCTCAAAGTAGTATTTCGGCACTTGCCACGCACAATCCTGCCTTCAGAAGTAAAGGAGGACCTGGAGAACATGGGATTCGTGGTCGAAGAGGTCGTAAGAATGCGCCCTTTTCGCACACGCAGGCGTGGCCCACTTATGCTGGTAATAGCCAGCAATACAACTCATAACAGGCAGCTCTTCAGCCTCACAAAAATAGGCAATGTGGAAGTGAAAGCTGAAGAACTGCGAAACAAGGCGGCCTACGCACAATGTTACCGCTGCCTTGAACCTGGTCACGTCAGTAAGTACTGTGCAATGCCAGACTACTGCGTGAAGTGCGGCGAGCAACACTCAACTGAGTCGTGCGCGCTTAAAGGGGTGCCACACAAAGATTTCACCCCGACTTGCAAGCTCTGCCAAGGCAAACACGTGGCAAGTTACCGTGGCTGCCCAGTGCTCCTCGACTTCGCTGATCGCGCGCGCGGGAACGAAGACAATGGAACACAAAGGCAGAGTTCCCGCCAACGCAGTACCCAGCCCCGGAAGAAGCGGAACAACAGGAGAGGCGGCCGCCGAGGCAGGGCAACGACCGCAAAAGCGCGCCAAGTCGCAGACAATGCGGCGCCACAAAATGGAGCCCCCGCTCCGCACGCATCGACGAGAAATGGCGGACAGACTCCGCCTACCGCAGCCCAGCCGGCAGCTGGCCCATCTGCAGGACAAAGCGCCGTTGCCCCGCCCACAGCGCTGCCGCGCAGGCAGGTAGTCCCGGCCGCTGCACCCCTGCAGCGCCAGGCTCCCCTCCCTGCAGCGACCCAGCGCGTTGCGGGCCAATCAGCGCGAGCCTTCCCGGCCCCGCCGGCACGCGCAGCGGACCAACCACCGGCAGCCGCGCCTGACCTTGCGAGCCCGAAGGACTTCCCGGAGCCAAGATGGCGGCGTCCCACGGCTCCCCGCCATACTGTCGGCGCCCGACAAGATGGCGGACAAATGGAGACCAACGCGCGCCATGTTGTCGGCGGCAACGCTGCCAATGAAGCCCGCGTGGAACGGATGCTCAGCTGCATGGAAACAATGATGCAGCAGATGACTGAGCTCCTGGCCGTGGTGCAGAAAGTTGCATCCGCCATCCAACCATGCAGCCATCATGCCTGAAGCGCTAAGGAGTTTAACAGCCTGCGTCTTCAACGCCGAGGGACTCCTTAAGCAGGCAGGCGAATTCCGGCAGCTTATACGGGACGAGAACATCGACGTATGTCTCGTCACCGAAACGTGGCTTAAGCCTGGCGTCCGAGTCGGCGTAGCGAACTACGAATGCTACAGGGACGACAGGCCAACACACGGAGGCGGCACAGCGGTGTATGTACGGAGGACGCTACGACACCACCGCGTCCAAATACCGGAACTGGCAAAGACAGAAGCGACTGCCGTATCAGTGGAGACGGCACACGGCGCCATAACGTTCGTCGCTGTCTACAGACCGCCTAGAGGAGCGCTCCTACCGGGAGACTACAACAAGTTGCTGGCTCTCCCCGGAAAAATCATACTGGGGGGAGACTTCAACGCGAAGCATGCGGTCTGGAACAGCAGGACGACCAACACAAGCGGGCGGCGCTTACTCCATGTCGCGGAACGCCACGAAGCTGTCGTCATCGGTCCTCATGAACCGACAATATATCCACGGAACCGGGGCCACCCGGATATCCTGGATATCATGATCATCAAGGGCGCTCGCCTGCACGTCACGGCCGGTACGCGGCCAAAGATGTCCTCCGACCACGTACCGGTCATATTTGACCTCGACGCCGACGCTCTCCCAAGACAGCGGAGAGGGCTCGACATACGAGACATCAGCTGGGACGAGTTCCGCAACGCCGTCGCCGATTCCCTTGAGGCCACACCGGACGCGGCGGAACACGGAGCAGACGCAGCACTTCAACACATCAGGCAGTCGATAGTTGACGCCGCGGCAGCGGCCACGCCTGTCAGAGACGACGCCAACATCGACTGCCGGCCACACCCTCTGCCACGACACATCCGGGAGGCTATAGCGCAAAAGAACCGCCTACAGCGCGAGTGGCAGAGGACAAGAAATCGAGCCACAAAGCGCGAATTAAATAGATTGTGCCGGCATATCAAGGCCGATGTAGACACGCACCGCAATCAGGAGTGGGCGCGCAAGGTGGAGCAACTAAACATCGATGACGGCTCGGCGTGGAAAGCCGTAAAAGGCTACCTGCGCCGTATGCAACGGATTCCCCCGCTGCAAGTGGGAGCCGAATTCGTGAGCGAGCCGAACGCGAAGGCAGAAGCCCTAGCGGACGCGTTCGCCGCGAATTTCACTCCGGTCGACGACCCGATAGACGCCGCCCACATCCAGATGGTAGAAGAACGCCTCCCCGTCTTCCTCGATGCGGAGTATGACGAGGTAGAAGACGCCATTCCGCCGATCTCAGCCGACGAAGTCAAGCTGCAACTTCGCCACCTAAATGCTAAAAAAGCAGGTGGACCAGATGACGTAACGAACATAATGCTGAAGCAGCTACCTGACACGGCAGCCGACGTCCTCGCGTCAACCTTCAACCAGGTGCTGCTCAGCAAACAGTTCCCGTCGTGCTGGAAGCATGCTGAAATAGTAGCCCTCCCCAAGCCAGGGAAGGACATTCGAAGGGCGAAAAACTACAGGCCAATCAGCCTGCTTCCAGCACTTTCGAAAATATTCGAACGCCTGTATCTGGTCCGCCTGCGGGCGATCATCGAGGCAGAACAACTACTACCAAACGAACAGTTTGGCTTCAGGAGCCAACACGCCACGACACACCAGCTGCTGCGCCTAACAGAGGAGGCGTTCGGTGCCATCGACCGACGCGAGTATTTCGGCGCTCTCCTGCTCGACGTGTCGCGTGCCTTCGATTCCGTGTGGCATCGGGGCCTCCTGTTCAAACTATTTGACCTGGGCGTCCCGGTGTCGCACGTGAAGCTCTTACAGAGCTACCTCGAGGGCAGAACGTTCCACGTCAGAGCAGACAGTGGAATCTCCACGGAGCGTCGCATACTCGCGGGTGTACCTCAAGGCTCGGTCGTTGGGCCGACGCTCTACTCTCTGTACACGGCCGACCCACCGCGCACAGCCCACGTCAACCTGGCGCTGTATGCGGACGACACGGCCGTGTACAGCCGCAGCAGATGCGTCGAGGCGTTGCAGCGGAAACTTCAGACGGCCACCGACGCCCTCACTGACTGGGCGAAAAAATGGCGCCTGGCGTACAATGGGGAGAAGTCCCAGGCCATCGTCATTGCGACGAGACACGTCAAGGACGACGCGCCCACAGTCTCGGTCCGAGGCGTCCCGGTCCCGTGGAACGGTACTGTGAAGTACCTGGGCGTCACACTGGACCGGCACCTCACCTGGAGGCCACACGTGGAGAGCATCAGGGGCAAAGCACTGGGTAGACTAAGACTCCTCTACCCACTGCTAAACCCCACTACGACGCTGCCTACCTGCGTCGGCCTCACGCTATATAAGTCCGTAATTCGACCTCTCCTCGAATACGCGGCGGTAGTGTGGGGCAACACGGCGCAAACTAACCTGGAGCGGCTGCAAAAACTGCAGAACAGGGCTCTCAGGTTAGCTCTTCACCTCCCAAGGGACTTCCCGACGGAGGACACTCACGTGGTCGCAGACATCGAACCGCTACGCAGGCGATTCGAAGAAGCGGCCACAAACTTCTACAACAAAGCGGGTACATCCACCAACCCGCTGATAAGGAATCTGGGACAACGTCCACACTGGCGACGCACACTCCGCTGGCCGGACCTGCTGAGACGGCCAGCAGACGTTGCCGCCCTACCAGATTAGAAGACATTGCTACGTAACAAGTAGCGCCTAGCCACACCTGCTGGGGAAAAAAAAAAAAAAAAAAAAACCGCAGCAAGCATCAATTATCAAATTGCCCACGAAGCAGGGCAGCATAGACACCCAAAAGCTTCTCTCTAAGAAAAACCTGGAAGGACACTGATGTCCCACTTGTTGAAGGAAGGGTAGAGCGATTCTACCAGAACTTCACCCACACACCAGTAGTGTCAACCTGGAGGACACTACACCATGATGCGACAGCCATTCTCTGCTCTGCTGCTGTGCTGTGCTTGCGTGCCTGCCGTCCCGCTCGCTCTCGCTGTGTGTTACGCGCGTCGTCGAAATGGCAGATCAGGCGGCTACGAACGAGACTGCTGCGGCACCCGCCGCCACCGGCACTACGAAGAAGGCCAAGTCTGCGTCGTCTGCGAAGAAGCCGCGCGCCAAGCCTGCGCACCCGCGCACCTCTGAGATGGTGACGGCCGCCATCAAGAGTCTGAAGGAGCGCGGCGGGTCGTCGCTGCAGGCGATCAAGAAGTACATAGCCGCGCACTACAAGCTGGACGCGGAGAAGCTGGCGCCGTTTATCAAGAAGTACCTCAAGTCGGCCGTCGTGGCGGGCGAGCTGGTGCAGACGAAGGGGAAGGGCGCGTCCGGCTCGTTCAAGCTTGCCGGCGCCGGCGGCGGGGGGGCGGCCGAGGGCGGCAAGGCTCGTGCTGGCGGTGCCAAGAAGAAGCGCGCCGCTCCGGCCAGCAAGGAGAAGAAGGGCGCCCGTGCGGCCGGCGCAAAGAAGGCTGGTGGCGTGAAGGCGGCGACCGGTCGGAAGGCGGGCGCCGCCAAGAAGGCGTCTGCGGCGTCGGCCGCTCCCGCGGGTGCGAAGAAGGCGGCTGCGGCCAAGCCGGCCAAGGCCAAGTCGCCGTCGAAGGCGAAGAAGGCCGCCAAGGTTCCGACGAAGAAGCCGAAGGCGCCGCGCCCGAAGAAGGCGACGACGCCGTCTAAGGCGAAGGCTTCGCCCAAGAAGAAGAAGTAGAGTAGAGGAGAAAGAGATGGGGGAAAGGAAGGGTTTGGCGCTTGACTCCGTCGTCCCCACCCCCCGTCGTCGTCTAGTGGCGCGCAAGAGACGCGCGGCCCAAAAAAAACGGCCCTTCTCAGGGCCATCAAAGCACGTCGGGGAAGGTTTTGATTGTCGTGTTGCGTTTGGTGTGGGTGTCTGTCTGTATGCCCGTGGGGATGCTGTTTGCGTGCCGTGGTGGTTGGATTGCGGGGGTCGGTGGCGGGTGTGGGCGGCGGTAGCGGTAAGCGGTGTTGTTGTTGTTGTTGTTGTTGTTGTTGTCGTGGTTGATTGTCGCCGTGTTTGTGGCGGCGGCCGACGGTTGGTTTTCTGTCACGTTGTTTAGTTTGAATACGTTGGTTGGCTTGCCTGCGTTCGTTCTTCTCGGATGTCTGTCTTGTCGAGTCGTGTCTGGTCTTTGTTTTGTTCCTTTGTGTGTGTGTGTGTTATGTTTTGCAACGGGGGGCACGTTGAGATGCGGAAGGAGTCGGCGGGGATTTCGGTGGCGTGTAGAGCGAGCGAGCGCGTCGGAGTGGAGTGCGGGTTTTTTTTGTTTTCGAAACGAAAGCGGCGGCCGGCCAGCCACCCGTGCGGTGTGACGTCGGCCGTTGGGTATTGTGCGCTTTGAGCGCCGGGGAGGGATGATGTGTGATTGTTGCGCGCTGCTAGCAGGCAGGCAGAGTGAGCGGGTGTGGCGGACGGACGGGAAGTGGTGGTTTTTGTTTTTGGGTTGCGGGGCGAGAGGCAGGCGACCGACAAAGTTTGCTCGCGACGGAGAGATGTTAGTGGCCCTGAAAAGGGCCGTTTTTGTTTGTGCGGTGCGGTGCCGCGGCGCGGTTTAGGCGCGCTCGCCGCGGATGCGGCGCGCGAGCTGGATGTCCTTGGGCATGATGGTGACGCGCTTGGCGTGGATTGCGCACAGGTTGGTGTCTTCGAAGAGGCCGACGAGGTAGGCCTCGCTGGCCTCCTGCAGGGCCATGACTGCGGAGCTCTGGAAGCGCAGGTCGGTCTTGAAGTCCTGGGCGATCTCGCGCACTAGGCGCTGGAATGGCAGCTTGCGGATGAGCAGCTCTGTGCTCTTCTGGTAGCGCCTGATTTCTCGCAGGGCGACGGTGCCCGGCCTGTAGCGGTGGGGCTTCTTGACGCCTCCGGTGGCGGGCGCGCTCTTCCTCGCCGCCTTGGTGGCGAGCTGTTTGCGCGGCGCCTTTCCGCCGGTGGACTTGCGGGCCGTTTGCTTTGTGCGGGCCATGGCGGTAGCGGTAGCGGAGCGGCGTGCGTGGAGGTTAGGTGTGGCGCGGCGTCCGGTGCTGCCTTGACAACGGGCCCGCGCGCCTCCGTGCTGCGCTTATATGCCCTCGGTTGCGCGTGGTGGGGGGAGGGCGGGCCAGAGTCTATATAGGGGGGCGGCGGGCGCGCTGGGCGCAGACCGTAGCCGACTCGCCAGCCGCTGCAGCCGCTGTTTGTGCACGTTTTGCTTTGCCCGAGGAAGGAAGGATGACAGGCCGCGGCAAGGGAGGAAAGGGGCTCGGCAAGGGTGGCGCCAAGCGGCACCGCAAGGTGTTGCGCGACAACATCCAGGGCATCACGAAGCCCGCCATCCGCCGCCTGGCTCGCAGGGGCGGCGTGAAGCGCATCTCTGGTCTGATCTACGAGGAGACCCGCGGGGTGCTGAAGGTGTTCCTGGAGAACGTGATCCGCGACGCGGTGACGTACACTGAGCACGCCAAGCGCAAGACTGTGACGGCCATGGACGTGGTGTACGCCCTGAAGAGGCAGGGGCGCACCCTGTACGGTTTCGGCGGTTAGGCTGCGTCGCAGCGGGCGCTGGCCTTCCCGCGGCCGTGCTTGTGGGTGGGAGAGACTAGAAAACGGCCCTTTTCAGGGCCACCACACTGTTCGGAAGTTGAAAAGTGCGAAAGAGTCTGTGTTGTTGCTGCGTGTGTGCGCTGTGTTGTTTGTTTGTTTCTTTCTTTCTTTCCGTTTGAGCGACGTGATGTGACTGGGAGGGGAGAAGGAAAGGAAACGTGTCATGTGGCTGGCTGTGTGTGGAGCTGCTTCGTTTGTGTGTCTTTGTATCGATCGCGACGGAGATGGCGGGCTGTGTGTTGTTGTGCGAGAGGCGGTGATTATTTGCTTGCGTGGTTTGGCTCTGTGTGTTTGTTTGCGGCGGCGTTGGGGTTTCCGAGGCAAGGCGTGTGGGCATAGGCGGCCGGATCAGCTGTTTCGTTCGTGTCGACGGCCGTTGCGCGCGGGAGTGGAGGGCGGTGTGTCGACACGCCTCCCTTTAACAATGGTCATTATTGCTGCCGTTGTCGGTTTGGAAGGCGACTGCGACCGTGCAAAATGTGTGTGTGTGTGTGTGTGTGTTGGGCCACACGGGCTGTGTGGGCGACAAGATGGCGGACGTGCGCCGGCGGCGGCTGTGCTGTGACAGTGCAAAGTTAAAACAAAACAAGGTGCGGCGAGGACGACTGCAATTTTGCTTTGGACGTAGGTTTGTGTGGTGGCCCTGAAAAGGGCCGATTGTTGTGGGCCGAGCCGGCAAAGCGCGTTGCGTGCAGGGGAGCACGCGGCGCTGCGATTGCCTGGCCTCCTTTAGGCCTTCTTCTCGGTCTTCTTTGGCAGCAGGACGGCCTGGATGTTGGGCAGGACACCACCCTGTGCGATGGTGACGCCCGACAGGAGCTTGTTGAGCTCCTCGTCGTTGCGGATGGCAAGCTGCAGGTGGCGCGGGATGATGCGCGTCTTCTTGTTGTCGCGGGCCGCGTTTCCGGCCAGCTCGAGCACCTCAGCCGCGAGGTACTCCATGACGGCGGCGAGGTAGACGGGCGCCCCGGCGCCGACGCGCTCTGCGTAGTTTCCCTTGCGCAGGAGGCGGTGGATTCTGCCGACCGGGAACTGGAGCCCAGCCCTGCTTGAGCGGGACTTTGACTTGCCCTTGACTTTGCCTCCCTTTCCGCGTCCGGACATGGCGATGGGCTAGCGACGGTGCACACGAAACGGAAACGAAAACGACCGGTGCGAGCGGCAGCGAGTCGAGCAGCGGAGTGCGTGCCGGCGCAGCCGGGGTGGGGGTGCTTTATGGGCTCGGGTGCGGCGGCCGGTTGCGCGCGCGCCCCATTGGTCGGCGGCCGCAACAGGGCGAGCTGGTAAAGGTGCGGCGGCGGCTGGCGGCGGGTGCCACTGTGTGGGGAGACGCTGACTAGAGCGGAGCGCTTGCTACTGGTGTTGCTGCTGCCGTACGTTGGTTCGAGATGCCGCCCAAGACTAGCGGGAAGGCCGCCAAGAAGGCTGGCAAGGCGCAGAAGAACATTTCGAAGGGCGACAAGAAGAAGAAGCGCAAGAGGAAGGAGAGCTATGCCATCTACATCTACAAGGTGCTGAAGCAGGTGCACCCTGACACGGGCATCTCGTCGAAGGCGATGAGCATCATGAACAGCTTCGTGAACGACATTTTCGAGCGCATTGCGGCCGAGGCTTCTCGCCTGGCGCACTACAACAAGCGCTCGACCATCACGTCCCGCGAGATCCAGACCGCTGTGCGGCTGTTGCTGCCTGGCGAGCTGGCCAAGCACGCCGTGAGCGAGGGCACGAAGGCGGTGACCAAGTACACGAGCTCCAAGTAAGGAGGTGGCTCTGGAATGGAAGGAAGGATGGAGAAGGCTCCTCCGTTGCGAGAGCGGCAAAACGGCCCTTTTCAGGGCCACCAACTTGCCTTTTGCGGGAAGGGCGGAATTGTTGTTGTTGTTTGTGTGGACGGCTGTGATGTATGTGTGCATTTTGATTGTGGGTGGGGGGGCGCGTCAAAGCGTGTTGCGCGGGGTACGGCCACGAGGTTGGTCGCCGTGGCGTGGAATGGTGGCACGCCTCGTTGGCGTGGTTTTTGACCCATTGGTGTTGTTGGGGTGTGTGTGTTACCCGTCTGCGAGGGGGGACAGTGCGATCGGCGACTTTTGTGTCACCGTAACGACGGCCGTTTGCGGGTTTGTTTTTTTTGCACATCATACATGGCGAGGGTGAAATGTGAAGTGTTTTTGTTTGGTTTTTTTTGCCGCCCACTATTCCCTTTGCTGTACGCCGAGTTTGACAATGGTGCGACGTAACTGCAGCGTGGAGGTGTGTGAGTGACGTTGAAATGAACGTGCCATTAAGACGCATTGTTGTTGTATTGTACTGTACGTGTACGGCGACACGCACGATGATGTACCATTCGACTCTGATGTTTGATAGCCGTGTCTGACTGATTGCGTACGACGCACGCACACCGATGTCGTCATTCAAGATGCACGCTAGACGACGACGGCGGCGGCGGCGGTCGTTTGTTTGGCGAATGTCTGTACACGTGTTTGTCTGTGTCCATCCGGTATGTATTTGTTTGTTTGAAAGTGTTTTGTGTGTCGGTGACGTGGTCCGATCCGTCGCCCCCTGAGTAACTGTCGATCGGCGCGATAGACCGGCGTCACGCAACTGAACCCGAAGTCTTGGGCACACCCGTCATACTGTTGTACACCGTCGCGCTGAGAACGGTAACGAAAGGTTGACTTTGATCGGTCGGAATGTCTGGGCAGAACGTGAGGAATGAGGCAAGAGTGCAAGGAGGGGGGGCAAAAGAGAGAGGAAGGGAAAAAGGGGAGAAACGCATTCGTAGAGCAACGGAACGTTCCCGTGTCGGAGGCGTATTGGAGCCGCACTGAAATGCGTTTAACGGCGGCGCGGCTGCAAGTGTCTGCCGTGGTGAACGTTACCTTTGACGGCTGCATTGGGCTTTGCCTTTGCTTTTGCTTTCGCTTTCGCTTTCGCGTTCGCTTTCGCTTTCCCGGATGTACGTAACGTTTGTTGATATGGTTCTGAGGAAGAGTGTATGACAGTGCCGTGCCGTCCATGTTCGTGTGCCCTCCCATTGTGTGTATGCTATTGTCTGTGTACTTGAATGATGTATGTAGGTGTTAGTGGACATGTTTTACCAGTGGGGGGAAATGGATCGTCGATAGTTGCCGTCACTCTGTCACGGTCGAGATGACGCACCCTCCGTACAGAAAGGTGTCGAGAAAGTGAGTGTGTGTGTGTGTGTGTGTGTGTGTGTGTGTGTGCGTGCGTCCGTGAATTGGCAGTGTTTGGAGGTGGGCGTGCCCTGGATGTGGCTGTTCGTTAGGCGGTAGTGTTGTGTGGACAGGGGAGGGGCATGCGTAACGCTGCTGGCATGGCATTTCGGGAGATGGGAGGGGGCAAACGAGGAAACGAGGAGCGGCGGCCAAAGACGGGACGGGGAGGGGCGCGGGGTGTGGGTGGCTTGCGCCTGTGCTCGGCGTTGTGGTTTGTGCAAAAGAGGAGGAGAAAAACAATGTGAGTTGCCAGGGAGGGGAGCGGTGTTGTGTTGTGGTTGTCGTGGTGTAGCCGCAGACGCGGCTGTCAGTGAACGTGGCGAGACGGACGGATGCGCGGAGGGGCGGGGGCGGCGCATTTCGCCGGTGCCGTGCCGTGCCGTGCCGTGCCATGCCGTGCCATGCCTGAAAGCCGCGTGGTCGCTGTGTTGTTGGTGGCGTGGGGGCGAGGAGAGTACCGTACGGGTGTGCTTGTGCGCCGGAAATGGCACACTGCGCCCGCCCGTCTTGGAGGCTGATGGCTGTGGTGTGGAAATGGGGCGCGGTGATGTTGAAGCAGTTGAAGAACAGAAAAGAAACCAAGAAAACGGAAGGCGTGATGCGGCGGTGGTGGTGAGAGCGGGAAAAACAAAACAAAAAAAAAGAAGGAAAAACAACAAGAAACAAAAAAGAAAACAAAAAGTCTATCAATATTAAAATGTAAATGGAAATGGAAATGGACCCAGGCATAACCTCCCTGCACAAATAGCAGAGAGTCCGATGATAATAAAAATGTGCCAGAATGTTAACGTCCCTACAAAACAAACCCAACGATAATATTAATGAAAGAGTGAACCGTATGTAACATTGCAACAGACATAATGAAACCTGATAAATTGTATAAGGGCAGCAGCGTTGACCTTTGGCCCTGTATTCAGAATAAAAAGAGCCAAAGATCGTTACCCCAATGAAAAAGACACTGAAACACGTATGTAACATAGTAGCGATGGCGAGACATTGTAGCATCTGTGACCAGAGAGTTTGCGCTGGACTGCGCGAGTGTTGCGAGCGGTTCTCAGTCAGTCAGTCAGTCAGTCAGTAGTCGTCGCGTGCAGTACGCTAATAGTCGTCATGCAGAGCGGTCGGTCAGTAGTAGCAGCCGAGTGCGGTTGTTGTGATGTAGGCGGTCGGCAACACTGGTCAAGATGGTGAATAAGGTATACTGTTAATTAATATAATCATTAGATAATGAAAAATTGTATTTATTGTAATTATTCTCCAACAAGTTCCCCAATAATAATTTTTATTTCAAAAGCATTTTTCAAACATTTAATTTTTTATTGAACTAAAGAGTTCGTTGCACTTCACATTTCATTCCACTTCTTTGAAGAAAAATGTCACTAAAATCACAAAAAAAAAGAGAGAATATTATTATTTGCAATGCAGTTCCTCCAAGCGCTGCGCAACAACCAGAGCAGAAATGTGACATCCATTTATTCGGAGGTAAGACTTTAATTCTGATTGTTTTGCACAGGGCCAAAGACCGATATTTCGGTTTAATTGAAGTTTCTTGTCACTGAACGGACTTTTTTAAATGTTGTGTGAAGACTTTATATTTGAGTCAGATTGCGAATTTCACATTTTTGTTGCCATTTTCAATACCTCTCATTGTGGGCGAGGTTACAATTAGCGCAATGTCCATTAGCATCCGTAAATAACATTGTCCATTATTTTAAATTTTGCTGGGAGGTTACAACACACACACAAAAGAAAAAAAAACAAAAAAAAAATTGCATTTATATCCGCTCCTCAATTGTAGATACCCCTTACACAGCTGTGTGCAATGAATGAGTGCTGGCTGGTAATTAATTGCACTCCTTGGAGGGAAATGCCATAGGACGTAGTCTTTAAAAAGTGAATGTTTTTCGTTAAGAGACAAAAGTTACTTTAGAAAAACAGTAATAGTGGGGCTTTTGTTGTTGAACAAAATAAGTACAATGAACATACGTTATCAGATTTGCGCAATGCAGCGTCACACCACCTTTTTGATTATAACACAATATACTATACATCGTCCCGAACCGTGACCAGAGTCGCGAGACGAGCAGAGCACGCCGCCGACGCCCGCTCAGTACAACCGTCCACCCGCTACTACTGTCGACCGACTACTACCTCTCCCGACTCGCGCTACAATATATATAACAACTGTTCCTGGCGACCCGGTGCGTGCCACTACTGTCGTCTGGCGCGGTCCAAGCGCCGACTAGCAGCGATAAAGAACTCTCTGGTCAGACAGAGATGCTGTCATGCCTCGCCATCGCTCTGGTAATGAATACATACGTGTTGCAGCGTGCGTACCACCGGAACACGCAGTGGCGGAGCCAAAGACTGTGTTGTCGAGGTCGAGTGCGAGTGGGAAGAGAGGCAGCGTCGGCACGGAGATGCAAGCGAGCGCGAGACGCACGGGGGCTGCGGCGTGGCGCGTTTGCGGTCGGCGCCTTTGGTGGCAACGGCCGGGACAAGCAGCGGTGTATGGTGTGGTGCGGGGCGGACAGGGGCGGCGGTGGACGGGGAGGAGGCGGCGCGACGACGGCATGGGGGCGAAAACGGGACGGGGGACGGGGGACGGCGGATGTTGAGAGGCGTCACGCGCGGACAGGACACAGACACAGAGACACACAGATTGGAAAGGGAGGGTGCGCGGTAGTAGTTGGGAATGTGCGTACCGTGCGGGATGGGAGTGGGCGAGGAACACGGTCGTGGCCCCTGTTTTGGGTGCGTGTGATGACGTCGGTGTGTTGTGGGAAGGGAAGGTGCTGTGGCGGCGGCGCGTAATGGGCGTAGGCCGAAAAGAGAAAGGAACGTGGGCAGTGTGTTGGCAAGCGTCGGTTCGACTGCGACGTTGATGGGCAGGGCAGGGCAAGGTTAATGGTGGTAGGAGTAGGCGTGTGGGCGCAAAAAATCTGCCGCTGCAGGCGGTGCCGTAACCGCCATGGCGGGAAGGAGAGAGGGCCAAAGAAAGAAAGAAAGAAGAAAAAAAAAAAAAAAAAAAAAGGAGGGGGGGGGGGGGCGAAAGTGGAGAGGCGGTGGTGTGAGAAGGGCGGGGGCGGAAGGAAGGCAGGAAGGACAAGAGGCGAGGCGACGGCTTGCTTTGTGTATCGGTCGGTCTCTGGCTATGCTTCGTTTTCTGCAGCAGGGTCGGTGCGCGGCGTGGCTCGCGGCAGTGGGAACGCCTGGTGGCTGGACGGCCAGCAATGCGGTTGGATGGGCGGCCACAGCACCGCACCTGTGCCCGAGGAGGAGACGCTGGCGGCGGGCCCTGAGGTGAGGCCGGCTCGGCTGGGGCTGTGGATGTGTAGGTGTGGCGCCGCTGCTGCAACAACGAGTAAAACGCGAGAAGAAGGGATGGCGGTAGAGAGGAAAAAAAAAAATATAAAAGGTCGTGTTGTGTTGATGCGCAGGCAGACGCGTACAGAGAGACGAGCCCGGTCTGCAGCAGGGTGTGGCCGTGCCGAGTGCAGAGCAGCGGCGGCTCGGTTCGGTTCGGCCCGGCCCGGCGGGCCGCGCTGTTGTCGCGGACGTGAGCGCCCCCTGGCGGGTGGCCGGAGGCGGCGCGGCGTGTTGGACGTGTGGCTGGTGGCAGTGCACAATTTGCGAGTGGCTGGCGGTGTGGTGTGGCGGTTGGCGCGTCGGGCGGCGGAGAGGTATGTGTTGCGGGCGCCCTTTGCTGCGCTGCGTCGTTGCGTGTGCCGTACAGGGCGGGCGCTTGTCGACTGTGTGGCGAATTGGCGTGAAACGGCTGCCGAGAGGTGTGTGGTAGCGAGCCGGTCGGTGGTGTCAGTGCGAAGGGGAATGTGCGTGCGTTTGGCGGTTTCGGTGTGCTTTTTGCGGCGTGAGAGTGGGAATTAGTGGGGCCGGCTGTTGTGTTGGTTCCTTGTGTCTTGTGTCGCGTAGCGTGATGGCAACGTGGAAGGACGCCGGTTTCGTTTCGAGCCTTGCGTGTGGTTGTCGACGTTGACTGGTTGGCGTGTGCCGATGCACGTGCATGTGTGGGTCGCGAGTGCGTTTTTGGCTGGCTGTGTGTGTGTGTGTGTGTGTTTTGGGGGGGGGGAAGGGGGAGGCGGTGGTGAAAGTGCAGTCGTTGCCACGGGCGTCGTCGGGTGGGGCTGGCTGGGGCTGTGCGTCGTGGCGGAAAGGTGGTAGGTTGCGGGAAGCGAGCCCGTCGTTGACGGTGTCGCGTGAGTTGTGAATCGAGTGGGGCGCGGGGCGCGGGACAGGAGCAGCGTGCCGCTGCGTCGTGGTCGTCAGCAGAGGCTGTGCGTGTGCTTGTCCTTTTTGTGGGCGGTTCGTGCGAGGCGTTTTTGTTTTGTGTTGCCCTAGTTGTTAGTTTATTTTGTTTGTGTTTGTTATTTTGAGACGACGACTGGTTGGTGGCGTGCGCGCGAAGTGGCGGTGTGCGCTTCCCGTGTCGTTTGTGTTGTTTGGTTTTTTTGTTTTTGTGTGTTTTTTTTTGCACTGGGCCCCGGTGGGTGGGTGCGTGTGTGTCGATTGCCGGCTGGCGAAAGGTGCGCCATCGGCGGGGTGGGTCGCCGGCACAAGTAGAGGCGGCGGCGTTGTTGCTGTTGTTGTGTGGTGTTTGTTTTGTTCGGCTGTGTCGGCGAGCTGTGTTGCGGTGCGTGTGAATGGTGGTGCAAAAGTGCTGGCGTTGGGGCTGCGACTGCGACGGCGGCGAGCCGCGGGCGCGCCATTGATAGTGATGTTGTGAACAGCGGCTGTGTACGGTAGTGGTGTTGTTGTAGCACGACGTGCATCCGGGCCGGCGCGGAAAGCGCAGTTGCGGGCGGTTGCCCTTCGGTGCCAGCCCATGTCGCGTGAGCGGCGGGTTGCTCTGGTGTCGACACGTGGTGCTCTGGGTTGTTGTGTGGTGCCCTTTGGCCGGTGGGGGTGGTTCGCGTGTGTCTCGTTCGCGCTCGGTGTCTGGTCGTGGTCGTGCTGCTCCCCCGTCTGTCGGCGGTTTCCGACGTCGTCTGTACGTTTTTGTTCGTTTGCGGCGTGCCTGCCGACGTCGTCCCGTCGCGACCTTTCAACCGAAAGTGTGGCGCCCGAAGGTGAACGAACGTAACCCTGACCTCGGCGCTTTACGCTGAGCCGAGCGAACCGAACCTAACCTGTGGTGTGGCGAGGTGAGCTCAGCCTGTGAGCCCCTAACGTCTACGTAAGGTAAGCTGTCCGGCTCACGCCTCACGTTTGAACGCTTTTTTAACCTACGTTTGACGCTTCTTAACCTAGCACTGACCCCTTAACCTAACGTGTAACCTAACCTAACCTAACCTAACCTCTGACGCCTGACGTGTTTGAATGCTTAACCTAAGTTTGACGCTTAACCTAACCCAAGTCCCCTTAACCTAACCCACGTCCACCTAACCTAACCTAACCTAACGTAGACGTGTAAACGTAATGTGTAACGCGTAACGTGTAAGGTCGGCTGTCGTGTGTGCTTGACGGCAGATTGGGTTGGTCTGTAGATTCGGATTGCGGTTTGCCTCGGTCGAGGGGTTGGGTCGGAAGCGGCGAGGGGCGGCGGCGCCTGTTGCGCAGGCGGCGTCCGTTTGCGGCGGGCAATTGTTGAGAAACGGCTGTGAATGTTGGCGGGCGAGAGGAGGAGGACGGCGCGCGATGTGGCCCGACGGCTGCGGGCCGATCGGGAAACGGCGGGAGGGCGACGGAAGGCGATGGGGCGGCGGAGGCGCGTTTGCACGGCCGTCATCGCCGCACGCCTCGGCTTGTGTGGCTGTGGCGCCGGCCGCGCTGGCCGGGCTGCCGCGGCGACGGTGTGGGAGTTTTGCCGAAGGTTTGGCCATTGTGGCGGGTCGTCGGCTGGGGCTGTGGGGGCGGCATTTGGGCGGGGGCGGCGATTCTCGGCGGGCCGACCCAGGCTG
This sequence comes from Schistocerca americana, assembly GCF_021461395.2. Taxonomy (NCBI): domain Eukaryota; kingdom Metazoa; phylum Arthropoda; class Insecta; order Orthoptera; family Acrididae; genus Schistocerca; species Schistocerca americana. The sequence continues at coordinate 84,282 of NW_025725913.1, read as the reverse complement.
TAGCGCGCGGTAGCTGCAGTTTGGCCGTGGTTTGCGGCGCTGCCGTGGCGACTGGTTGGCGACTGTGGTGTGGCTGTGTGTAGCCCCATCCTCGGTGGTTTGAAAGGCGCGGGCGGTTGTGGCGCAGGTTTGGGGCTGCTCCGCACAGGCTGTCGGACGTTGGGCGGTAGCAAGCGCGGGAGGCGCGGCGCGGCGGCGCGCAGAGTGGCGGCCGCTCTCTCGGCCGTCCGCGCCCGCCCGCGACACTGGCTGGGCCTTGTGATTCTCTGCTCTGCTGCTGTGCTGTGCTTGCGTGCCTGCCGTCCCGCTCGCTCTCGCTGTGTGTTACGCGCGTCGTCGAAATGGCAGATCAGGCGGCTACGAACGAGACTGCTGCGGCACCCGCCGCCACCGGCACTACGAAGAAGGCCAAGTCTGCGTCGTCTGCGAAGAAGCCGCGCGCCAAGCCTGCGCACCCGCGCACCTCTGAGATGGTGACGGCCGCCATCAAGAGTCTGAAGGAGCGCGGCGGGTCGTCGCTGCAGGCGATCAAGAAGTACATAGCCGCGCACTACAAGCTGGACGCGGAGAAGCTGGCGCCGTTTATCAAGAAGTACCTCAAGTCGGCCGTCGTGGCGGGCGAGCTGGTGCAGACGAAGGGGAAGGGCGCGTCCGGCTCGTTCAAGCTTGCCGGCGCCGGCGGCGGGGGGGCGGCCGAGGGCGGCAAGGCTCGTGCTGGCGGTGCCAAGAAGAAGCGCGCCGCTCCGGCCAGCAAGGAGAAGAAGGGCGCCCGTGCGGCCGGCGCAAAGAAGGCTGGTGGCGTGAAGGCGGCGACCGGTCGGAAGGCGGGCGCCGCCAAGAAGGCGTCTGCGGCGTCGGCCGCTCCCGCGGGTGCGAAGAAGGCGGCTGCGGCCAAGCCGGCCAAGGCCAAGTCGCCGTCGAAGGCGAAGAAGGCCGCCAAGGTTCCGACGAAGAAGCCGAAGGCGCCGCGCCCGAAGAAGGCGACGACGCCGTCTAAGGCGAAGGCTTCGCCCAAGAAGAAGAAGTAGAGTAGAGGAGAAAGAGATGGGGGAAAGGAAGGGTTTGGCGCTTGACTCCGTCGTCCCCACCCCCCGTCGTCGTCTAGTGGCGCGCAAGAGACGCGCGGCCCAAAAAAAACGGCCCTTCTCAGGGCCATCAAAGCACGTCGGGGAAGGTTTTGATTGTCGTGTTGCGTTTGGTGTGGGTGTCTGTCTGTATGCCCGTGGGGATGCTGTTTGCGTGCCGTGGTGGTTGGATTGCGGGGGTCGGTGGCGGGTGTGGGCGGCGGTAGCGGTAAGCGGTGTTGTTGTTGTTGTTGTTGTTGTTGTTGTCGTGGTTGATTGTCGCCGTGTTTGTGGCGGCGGCCGACGGTTGGTTTTCTGTCACGTTGTTTAGTTTGAATACGTTGGTTGGCTTGCCTGCGTTCGTTCTTCTCGGATGTCTGTCTTGTCGAGTCGTGTCTGGTCTTTGTTTTGTTCCTTTGTGTGTGTGTGTGTTATGTTTTGCAACGGGGGGCACGTTGAGATGCGGAAGGAGTCGGCGGGGATTTCGGTGGCGTGTAGAGCGAGCGAGCGCGTCGGAGTGGAGTGCGGGTTTTTTTTGTTTTCGAAACGAAAGCGGCGGCCGGCCAGCCACCCGTGCGGTGTGACGTCGGCCGTTGGGTATTGTGCGCTTTGAGCGCCGGGGAGGGATGATGTGTGATTGTTGCGCGCTGCTAGCAGGCAGGCAGAGTGAGCGGGTGTGGCGGACGGACGGGAAGTGGTGGTTTTTGTTTTTGGGTTGCGGGGCGAGAGGCAGGCGACCGACAAAGTTTGCTCGCGACGGAGAGATGTTAGTGGCCCTGAAAAGGGCCGTTTTTGTTTGTGCGGTGCGGTGCCGCGGCGCGGTTTAGGCGCGCTCGCCGCGGATGCGGCGCGCGAGCTGGATGTCCTTGGGCATGATGGTGACGCGCTTGGCGTGGATTGCGCACAGGTTGGTGTCTTCGAAGAGGCCGACGAGGTAGGCCTCGCTGGCCTCCTGCAGGGCCATGACTGCGGAGCTCTGGAAGCGCAGGTCGGTCTTGAAGTCCTGGGCGATCTCGCGCACTAGGCGCTGGAATGGCAGCTTGCGGATGAGCAGCTCTGTGCTCTTCTGGTAGCGCCTGATTTCTCGCAGGGCGACGGTGCCCGGCCTGTAGCGGTGGGGCTTCTTGACGCCTCCGGTGGCGGGCGCGCTCTTCCTCGCCGCCTTGGTGGCGAGCTGTTTGCGCGGCGCCTTTCCGCCGGTGGACTTGCGGGCCGTTTGCTTTGTGCGGGCCATGGCGGTAGCGGTAGCGGAGCGGCGTGCGTGGAGGTTAGGTGTGGCGCGGCGTCCGGTGCTGCCTTGACAACGGGCCCGCGCGCCTCCGTGCTGCGCTTATATGCCCTCGGTTGCGCGTGGTGGGGGGAGGGCGGGCCAGAGTCTATATAGGGGGGCGGCGGGCGCGCTGGGCGCAGACCGTAGCCGACTCGCCAGCCGCTGCAGCCGCTGTTTGTGCACGTTTTGCTTTGCCCGAGGAAGGAAGGATGACAGGCCGCGGCAAGGGAGGAAAGGGGCTCGGCAAGGGTGGCGCCAAGCGGCACCGCAAGGTGTTGCGCGACAACATCCAGGGCATCACGAAGCCCGCCATCCGCCGCCTGGCTCGCAGGGGCGGCGTGAAGCGCATCTCTGGTCTGATCTACGAGGAGACCCGCGGGGTGCTGAAGGTGTTCCTGGAGAACGTGATCCGCGACGCGGTGACGTACACTGAGCACGCCAAGCGCAAGACTGTGACGGCCATGGACGTGGTGTACGCCCTGAAGAGGCAGGGGCGCACCCTGTACGGTTTCGGCGGTTAGGCTGCGTCGCAGCGGGCGCTGGCCTTCCCGCGGCCGTGCTTGTGGGTGGGAGAGACTAGAAAACGGCCCTTTTCAGGGCCACCACACTGTTCGGAAGTTGAAAAGTGCGAAAGAGTCTGTGTTGTTGCTGCGTGTGTGCGCTGTGTTGTTTGTTTGTTTCTTTCTTTCTTTCCGTTTGAGCGACGTGATGTGACTGGGAGGGGAGAAGGAAAGGAAACGTGTCATGTGGCTGGCTGTGTGTGGAGCTGCTTCGTTTGTGTGTCTTTGTATCGATCGCGACGGAGATGGCGGGCTGTGTGTTGTTGTGCGAGAGGCGGTGATTATTTGCTTGCGTGGTTTGGCTCTGTGTGTTTGTTTGCGGCGGCGTTGGGGTTTCCGAGGCAAGGCGTGTGGGCATAGGCGGCCGGATCAGCTGTTTCGTTCGTGTCGACGGCCGTTGCGCGCGGGAGTGGAGGGCGGTGTGTCGACACGCCTCCCTTTAACAATGGTCATTATTGCTGCCGTTGTCGGTTTGGAAGGCGACTGCGACCGTGCAAAATGTGTGTGTGTGTGTGTGTGTGTTGGGCCACACGGGCTGTGTGGGCGACAAGATGGCGGACGTGCGCCGGCGGCGGCTGTGCTGTGACAGTGCAAAGTTAAAACAAAACAAGGTGCGGCGAGGACGACTGCAATTTTGCTTTGGACGTAGGTTTGTGTGGTGGCCCTGAAAAGGGCCGATTGTTGTGGGCCGAGCCGGCAAAGCGCGTTGCGTGCAGGGGAGCACGCGGCGCTGCGATTGCCTGGCCTCCTTTAGGCCTTCTTCTCGGTCTTCTTTGGCAGCAGGACGGCCTGGATGTTGGGCAGGACACCACCCTGTGCGATGGTGACGCCCGACAGGAGCTTGTTGAGCTCCTCGTCGTTGCGGATGGCAAGCTGCAGGTGGCGCGGGATGATGCGCGTCTTCTTGTTGTCGCGGGCCGCGTTTCCGGCCAGCTCGAGCACCTCAGCCGCGAGGTACTCCATGACGGCGGCGAGGTAGACGGGCGCCCCGGCGCCGACGCGCTCTGCGTAGTTTCCCTTGCGCAGGAGGCGGTGGATTCTGCCGACCGGGAACTGGAGCCCAGCCCTGCTTGAGCGGGACTTTGACTTGCCCTTGACTTTGCCTCCCTTTCCGCGTCCGGACATGGCGATGGGCTAGCGACGGTGCACACGAAACGGAAACGAAAACGACCGGTGCGAGCGGCAGCGAGTCGAGCAGCGGAGTGCGTGCCGGCGCAGCCGGGGTGGGGGTGCTTTATGGGCTCGGGTGCGGCGGCCGGTTGCGCGCGCGCCCCATTGGTCGGCGGCCGCAACAGGGCGAGCTGGTAAAGGTGCGGCGGCGGCTGGCGGCGGGTGCCACTGTGTGGGGAGACGCTGACTAGAGCGGAGCGCTTGCTACTGGTGTTGCTGCCGTCGCGATAGTTTAGTGTGTTTTCCGCGCGATTCTGAGTATTCGGCGTTAGTCGAACGTTCTTTTTCTACGTTTTTCCGCGTCGTCTTTTAGTCGGAGCGGTTATTTTCTGCGTTGGTGTTGGTCGTCGCGCGCGTTGATTTCGTCGTTCGCGGCGGAGTCAAAGGCCACGATGGCCAGTTCTTCAGCCGGTTCTCGAGGTTTGTTTCCCTCGTCTGGCAAGAATATCATGTCATGCGCTGAATTGCTGTCGTATTCATCAGAGTCTTGTCTGCCTATCTCTCGATCAGTCCACCGTCGGCTGTCGGATCCTACAATTCAGTTTACGTCAGAACAAGTCAATCAGGCGACCGATCAGATGCAGCAGGACAGCGTTGAGCTGGGTTCATCCGGCCCAGGGCCGAGTAGCGTGGGGCCAGGCTCCGGCGGGATACCTAACGGTGACAACGATGCCGTCCTGGCCGCCCCTACACCCGGCTCCGCTGACGCTGCACCGCCTGTAACGCGTCGAAAATCGACGAAATCCACGAAGGCGCGGGATGCTCCATACTCGCATGCTTCACGTAAGCATGCGCATCCCCCTTCGCATACCGACTCTGAATCAGCTGAATCCAGGGCGCCTGACAGGAAGAAGCAATCAACCGACCGTCAGGACCCTGTTTCGCCTCAGGACGCCTCCGCTTCCCATGCGGCGACCGACTCCAGTCTGGTCGACATGGCGACTGACTACGAGGTCACAGTTCCAACGTCGAACAGATTTGAAAGTTTAGATGATGTCACACCAGCTGACCAAGACATTCCAGACAATATGCCGGCTCCTACTCCTGTCAAGGCCCCCAAGGTGCCACCTACTATAGTTCACGACACGGTCAACTACCTCGATCGCGTCAGGGAACTGAAGGGGCACCTGAAGGGTTCCTTTTCCTGCCAATATAAAAGAGGTAACATCCGTTACGAGTTTGAACACCCATCAGATTATCGATACATGATCGATTATCTCAAGACTCGTGCCATTCAGTACCACACATATGATCTCGACCCTTTCAAAATTTTGAAGGTCGTCGTCAGGCACCTTGAGCCCACCACCCCTCCCGCTGACGTTAAGGAAGCGCTGGAGGAGCTGGGCTTCACTGTGCAATCTGTCGCTGTTATGCACCAGCAAGTGCCAGACGCACAGGGAAAACTGACCGACGTCAAGTGGCCTCTATTCGTCGCTGTACTACATTGTACACCGAATGTCTACGACGTCTACAAAATTAAATTCCTCCTGCACATGAAAGTGGATGTAGAATCCTACCGAAATGAATCTGGCTTGACACAATGCTTTAATTGCCAGCGTTTTGGTCACGGCTCCCGCAACTGCGGCCGTCTGCCGCGTTGCGTCAAGTGTGCCGGAGACCATCTCACCCGACTCTGCCAAAAGAAGACTAATGAACCGCCCAAATGCTGTAATTGCGGTCAGGCTCACCCAGCTAATTATCGTAAATGCTCTGCATATCAAAAAGCACTAGCGAACTCTCGCAGTTCTTCCACTCCGGCAGCCTCGGCGCCTTCGACGCCAGCTGCTCCACCAGCTGATACCACCAACTTTCCAAACCTGCGAGCACGTCGTGCCCCTCCCTCACCTTCTTCCTCTGCTGCCGGCCCGGGGCCCTTGCCTCCGCGTCGTCCAGCTTCACGCCCAGAGACAGCTTCCCACTCTGCTTGGGGAAAAACAAACCCATCCCCAGAGCCTTCTACACCCCCGCCCCCTACCTTCTCCTTCCCATTTTCAAACCATCTTGCAGATCTTGCTGCCTTACTGCAGCAGTTCAACATCCGCAAAATCATTTCTACATTCCGTTCAACTATCCAACAACTCAACTCAGCTTCTGATCCGTTCAGTAAATTAATGATAATTCTGTCTGCCTTCATCTCTTACTTCTCAGATGGACCGTAATCTACACCGCCCATTTCGTATATTCAGTTGGAACGCCGATGGTGTTCTCCGCCAACGCCATTCTCTTGAGGGCTTTCTCGATGACAGGGGGATCGACATTGCCCTTATTTGCGAAACGCACTTAAAACCACATCAACAGTTTTCCGTTCCTAATTATTACGCATACCGATCCGACCGCGCGGATCGGCCACATGGAGGTACTCTTGTCCTAGTCAAACAGTGCCATACGCACAGACTTCGACAGATACCGCAACTACAACACCTGGAGGCCACAGCTATAGATATACAGCTATATGGACAGTCGTTGACTCTTGCCGCAGCTTACAACTCCCCCGCTCGAGCTATACTCCCGGCCGACTTGGATATCCTCTTCCACCTGGGCCCCAAGGTCCTCGTGGGAGGGGACTTCAATTCCAAGCACGGGACGTGGGGATGCCGTTCCACAAATGCAAATGGACGTCGGCTATTCCAGTACCTAGAACTGAACGCCGCTATCCGTGTTATTGCACCAGACTCTCCCACACACTATCACAAAACCGGTCTTTACCGTCCTGACATCCTCGACATTTTCCTGGCGCGGGACATTCCGTGGGTCCACCGGATCTCTGTGATTTCGGAACTTGATTCCGACCACAATCCGGTGACCCTCGAATTCCTAGACGCTCGCCCACAAGACCAGCTCCGTCCGGCTTACGTTATCAACACAGACTGGGAGCGCTACCAACAACTTGTTGACCTTCATGTCCTTGAGCTTCCGCCCATTACCCGCCGCAGCCACATCGATCCGTCGGCGGACCGTTTTGCAAAAATCCTCACCGAATGCTACCGCACCTCTTCCCGACGAGTCCTCCAGCCTCCTCGTCGCCTGGACCTTCCGCCAGACGTCCAGGAACTAATTCGTACCAAACGTCGATTTCGTCGCCGGTGGCAACGCCTCCGCGACCCAATCGACAAACGAATTTGGAAGTCACTGGCTCAAGAGCTTCGGGTACGCTTACAAGAAGTCCATGATCAGGCATGGAACCAACGCCTTCGAGAGGCCGCAGACCGTCCTGACCGACTGTGGCGCATAGTCAAGGAGACTACAACCACTCCCCCTCCTTCTCAGCCCCTCCATGGTCCCCAAGGCCTGGTTTACTCGCCTCAAGACAAGGCGGAGGCCCTCGCACACAGCCTTGAGCGGCAATTTCGCCTCAACGAAGTCGACGACGACGAGGCTGACGCCCACGAGACCCGCGTTCATCGTCGGGTCCGTCAGCTTCTTCGCCGTCGTGCAGACACCACCTTTCCACCGGTCACTCTCCCGGTGGTGGCGACTTACATTAGTAGTATCCCAGCCCGAAAGGCCCCTGGTCCCGACGGTATCCGGCCGACTCTTCTTCATCACCTCTCTCCAGCTGCGCTTTCGTACCTGGTTAATCTTTACAATAGCTGCCTTTCCTACAACTACTTCCCTCCCGTATGGAAACTGGCCCGTGTCATTGCCCTCCCGAAACCTCGCAAAGATCCACTCTTCCCACAGAACTACCGTCCCATCTCCCTCCTCAACTTCCTCGGCAAGATTCTAGAACGCATCATCCTCTCCCACCTTCAATCCTTCCTCGATTCTCATTCTACCCTCATTCCCCAACAGTTTGGGTTTCGGGCGGGCCATGGCACGGTCCACCAACTCATCCGCCTCCACGACACCATCCGCAGAGCGCAACTGGAGCGACAAAGCACAGGCATGGTCTTACTAGACATTGAAAAAGCATTTGACCGAGTGTGGCACGAGGGCTTACTATATAAGCTTGACGAATATGGTTGCCCTCTCCACATCATTCACATTCTTCGACGCTTCTTAACTGGGCGCACATTTTATGTCATGCAAGGCCGAAGCCGAAGCTCAATCCGGGCCGTGGAAGCTGGTGTGCCCCAGGGGTCTCTCCTCTCCCCGATTTTGTACGCTATTTACACTAATGATATCCCCTCCCGTGTCCCCAACCATCTAGCCCTCTATGCTGATGATACTGCCGTCTTCACTTCACACCGAAACCTCCAGTTTATCGCTCTGAACCTTACACGCCACCTAGAACAGATCACTCAATGGAGCAACATATGGAAAATAAAAATTAACGCAGACAAGACACAGGCCATCCTCTTTACAAACAAACGAACTCCGCCAGCTCGCCTGGTGGAACTCGAAGGCCGACACATTCCTTGGTCACAGACAGTAACCTACCTAGGTCTCACCTTCGACAGCCGCCTCACGTGGAAACCCCACGTTGATGGCGCCTGCCACAAGGCTTACGGAATGATACACAAACTCTACCCTCTGTTGAAGAGCCCCGGCCTTTCGATACAATCCAAGTTGCTTATCTGGACGTCCTGTGTCCTGTCACTCCTGCTATATGGATGTGAACTATGGGGACTAGCTGCTGACACTCACGTACTCCAGGTCCAAATAGTGCAAAGCAAATCACTCAGGATCATATTAAACGCTCCGCGTTATGTCTCCAACTACGACATCCGCCGTCTTCTCCACATTCCACCCCTTGTCCATCAAATCCGCCTTCGCGCCTCAAATACCCTTACCTTCCTACAAAACTCACCTCATGATCACCTCACAGTTCTTAGTCGTGCTGTTGGAGACACACCTTACGCTCATCCGACGCTGATACTCCAGCGCCGGTACCGTCCCAACTGACGGTTTCACTGCAGTTGCGTATCTACTGATCTTTTTAATCTGTCAAACTTTATCATTTCTATCGACCTAGACACATAACAAAGCCATTTCGAACCTAATACTCAATCTGAAGGCAGGCCTAAGGCGATCCTTCGGCACATAAGTGGACGAAAGTCCCGTCAAGTTTGCGGTGGTGGTGGTGGTGGTGCGGCGGGTGCCACTGTGTGGGGAGACGCTGACTAGAGCGGAGCGCTTGCTACTGGTGTTGCTGCTGCCGTACGTTGGTTCGAGATGCCGCCCAAGACTAGCGGGAAGGCCGCCAAGAAGGCTGGCAAGGCGCAGAAGAACATTTCGAAGGGCGACAAGAAGAAGAAGCGCAAGAGGAAGGAGAGCTATGCCATCTACATCTACAAGGTGCTGAAGCAGGTGCACCCTGACACGGGCATCTCGTCGAAGGCGATGAGCATCATGAACAGCTTCGTGAACGACATTTTCGAGCGCATTGCGGCCGAGGCTTCTCGCCTGGCGCACTACAACAAGCGCTCGACCATCACGTCCCGCGAGATCCAGACCGCTGTGCGGCTGTTGCTGCCTGGCGAGCTGGCCAAGCACGCCGTGAGCGAGGGCACGAAGGCGGTGACCAAGTACACGAGCTCCAAGTAAGGAGGTGGCTCTGGAATGGAAGGAAGGATGGAGAAGGCTCCTCCGTTGCGAGAGCGGCAAAACGGCCCTTTTCAGGGCCACCAACTTGCCTTTTGCGGGAAGGGCGGAATTGTTGTTGTTGTTTGTGTGGACGGCTGTGATGTATGTGTGCATTTTGATTGTGGGTGGGGGGGCGCGTCAAAGCGTGTTGCGCGGGGTACGGCCACGAGGTTGGTCGCCGTGGCGTGGAATGGTGGCACGCCTCGTTGGCGTGGTTTTTGACCCATTGGTGTTGTTGGGGTGTGTGTGTTACCCGTCTGCGAGGGGGGACAGTGCGATCGGCGACTTTTGTGTCACCGTAACGACGGCCGTTTGCGGGTTTGTTTTTTTTGCACATCATACATGGCGAGGGTGAAATGTGAAGTGTTTTTGTTTGGTTTTTTTTGCCGCCCACTATTCCCTTTGCTGTACGCCGAGTTTGACAATGGTGCGACGTAACTGCAGCGTGGAGGTGTGTGAGTGACGTTGAAATGAACGTGCCATTAAGACGCATTGTTGTTGTATTGTACTGTACGTGTACGGCGACACGCACGATGATGTACCATTCGACTCTGATGTTTGATAGCCGTGTCTGACTGATTGCGTACGACGCACGCACACCGATGTCGTCATTCAAGATGCACGCTAGACGACGACGGCGGCGGCGGCGGTCGTTTGTTTGGCGAATGTCTGTACACGTGTTTGTCTGTGTCCATCCGGTATGTATTTGTTTGTTTGAAAGTGTTTTGTGTGTCGGTGACGTGGTCCGATCCGTCGCCCCCTGAGTAACTGTCGATCGGCGCGATAGACCGGCGTCACGCAACTGAACCCGAAGTCTTGGGCACACCCGTCATACTGTTGTACACCGTCGCGCTGAGAACGGTAACGAAAGGTTGACTTTGATCGGTCGGAATGTCTGGGCAGAACGTGAGGAATGAGGCAAGAGTGCAAGGAGGGGGGGCAAAAGAGAGAGGAAGGGAAAAAGGGGAGAAACGCATTCGTAGAGCAACGGAACGTTCCCGTGTCGGAGGCGTATTGGAGCCGCACTGAAATGCGTTTAACGGCGGCGCGGCTGCAAGTGTCTGCCGTGGTGAACGTTACCTTTGACGGCTGCATTGGGCTTTGCCTTTGCTTTTGCTTTCGCTTTCGCTTTCGCGTTCGCTTTCGCTTTCCCGGATGTACGTAACGTTTGTTGATATGGTTCTGAGGAAGAGTGTATGACAGTGCCGTGCCGTCCATGTTCGTGTGCCCTCCCATTGTGTGTATGCTATTGTCTGTGTACTTGAATGATGTATGTAGGTGTTAGTGGACATGTTTTACCAGTGGGGGGAAATGGATCGTCGATAGTTGCCGTCACTCTGTCACGGTCGAGATGACGCACCCTCCGTACAGAAAGGTGTCGAGAAAGTGAGTGTGTGTGTGTGTGTGTGTGTGTGTGTGTGTGTGCGTGCGTCCGTGAATTGGCAGTGTTTGGAGGTGGGCGTGCCCTGGATGTGGCTGTTCGTTAGGCGGTAGTGTTGTGTGGACAGGGGAGGGGCATGCGTAACGCTGCTGGCATGGCATTTCGGGAGATGGGAGGGGGCAAACGAGGAAACGAGGAGCGGCGGCCAAAGACGGGACGGGGAGGGGCGCGGGGTGTGGGTGGCTTGCGCCTGTGCTCGGCGTTGTGGTTTGTGCAAAAGAGGAGGAGAAAAACAATGTGAGTTGCCAGGGAGGGGAGCGGTGTTGTGTTGTGGTTGTCGTGGTGTAGCCGCAGACGCGGCTGTCAGTGAACGTGGCGAGACGGACGGATGCGCGGAGGGGCGGGGGCGGCGCATTTCGCCGGTGCCGTGCCGTGCCGTGCCGTGCCATGCCGTGCCATGCCTGAAAGCCGCGTGGTCGCTGTGTTGTTGGTGGCGTGGGGGCGAGGAGAGTACCGTACGGGTGTGCTTGTGCGCCGGAAATGGCACACTGCGCCCGCCCGTCTTGGAGGCTGATGGCTGTGGTGTGGAAATGGGGCGCGGTGATGTTGAAGCAGTTGAAGAACAGAAAAGAAACCAAGAAAACGGAAGGCGTGATGCGGCGGTGGTGGTGAGAGCGGGAAAAACAAAACAAAAAAAAAGAAGGAAAAACAACAAGAAACAAAAAAGAAAACAAAAAGTCTATCAATATTAAAATGTAAATGGAAATGGAAATGGACCCAGGCATAACCTCCCTGCACAAATAGCAGAGAGTCCGATGATAATAAAAATGTGCCAGAATGTTAACGTCCCTACAAAACAAACCCAACGATAATATTAATGAAAGAGTGAACCGTATGTAACATTGCAACAGACATAATGAAACCTGATAAATTGTATAAGGGCAGCAGCGTTGACCTTTGGCCCTGTATTCAGAATAAAAAGAGCCAAAGATCGTTACCCCAATGAAAAAGACACTGAAACACGTATGTAACATAGTAGCGATGGCGAGACATTGTAGCATCTGTGACCAGAGAGTTTGCGCTGGACTGCGCGAGTGTTGCGAGCGGTTCTCAGTCAGTCAGTCAGTCAGTCAGTAGTCGTCGCGTGCAGTACGCTAATAGTCGTCATGCAGAGCGGTCGGTCAGTAGTAGCAGCCGAGTGCGGTTGTTGTGATGTAGGCGGTCGGCAACACTGGTCAAGATGGTGAATAAGGTATACTGTTAATTAATATAATCATTAGATAATGAAAAATTGTATTTATTGTAATTATTCTCCAACAAGTTCCCCAATAATAATTTTTATTTCAAAAGCATTTTTCAAACATTTAATTTTTTATTGAACTAAAGAGTTCGTTGCACTTCACATTTCATTCCACTTCTTTGAAGAAAAATGTCACTAAAATCACAAAAAAAAAGAGAGAATATTATTATTTGCAATGCAGTTCCTCCAAGCGCTGCGCAACAACCAGAGCAGAAATGTGACATCCATTTATTCGGAGGTAAGACTTTAATTCTGATTGTTTTGCACAGGGCCAAAGACCGATATTTCGGTTTAATTGAAGTTTCTTGTCACTGAACGGACTTTTTTAAATGTTGTGTGAAGACTTTATATTTGAGTCAGATTGCGAATTTCACATTTTTGTTGCCATTTTCAATACCTCTCATTGTGGGCGAGGTTACAATTAGCGCAATGTCCATTAGCATCCGTAAATAACATTGTCCATTATTTTAAATTTTGCTGGGAGGTTACAACACACACACAAAAGAAAAAAAAACAAAAAAAAAATTGCATTTATATCCGCTCCTCAATTGTAGATACCCCTTACACAGCTGTGTGCAATGAATGAGTGCTGGCTGGTAATTAATTGCACTCCTTGGAGGGAAATGCCATAGGACGTAGTCTTTAAAAAGTGAATGTTTTTCGTTAAGAGACAAAAGTTACTTTAGAAAAACAGTAATAGTGGGGCTTTTGTTGTTGAACAAAATAAGTACAATGAACATACGTTATCAGATTTGCGCAATGCAGCGTCACACCACCTTTTTGATTATAACACAATATACTATACATCGTCCCGAACCGTGACCAGAGTCGCGAGACGAGCAGAGCACGCCGCCGACGCCCGCTCAGTACAACCGTCCACCCGCTACTACTGTCGACCGACTACTACCTCTCCCGACTCGCGCTACAATATATATAACAACTGTTCCTGGCGACCCGGTGCGTGCCACTACTGTCGTCTGGCGCGGTCCAAGCGCCGACTAGCAGCGATAAAGAACTCTCTGGTCAGACAGAGATGCTGTCATGCCTCGCCATCGCTCTGGTAATGAATACATACGTGTTGCAGCGTGCGTACCACCGGAACACGCAGTGGCGGAGCCAAAGACTGTGTTGTCGAGGTCGAGTGCGAGTGGGAAGAGAGGCAGCGTCGGCACGGAGATGCAAGCGAGCGCGAGACGCACGGGGGCTGCGGCGTGGCGCGTTTGCGGTCGGCGCCTTTGGTGGCAACGGCCGGGACAAGCAGCGGTGTATGGTGTGGTGCGGGGCGGACAGGGGCGGCGGTGGACGGGGAGGAGGCGGCGCGACGACGGCATGGGGGCGAAAACGGGACGGGGGACGGGGGACGGCGGATGTTGAGAGGCGTCACGCGCGGACAGGACACAGACACAGAGACACACAGATTGGAAAGGGAGGGTGCGCGGTAGTAGTTGGGAATGTGCGTACCGTGCGGGATGGGAGTGGGCGAGGAACACGGTCGTGGCCCCTGTTTTGGGTGCGTGTGATGACGTCGGTGTGTTGTGGGAAGGGAAGGTGCTGTGGCGGCGGCGCGTAATGGGCGTAGGCCGAAAAGAGAAAGGAACGTGGGCAGTGTGTTGGCAAGCGTCGGTTCGACTGCGACGTTGATGGGCAGGGCAGGGCAAGGTTAATGGTGGTAGGAGTAGGCGTGTGGGCGCAAAAAATCTGCCGCTGCAGGCGGTGCCGTAACCGCCATGGCGGGAAGGAGAGAGGGCCAAAGAAAGAAAGAAAGAAGAAAAAAAAAAAAAAAAAAAAAAAGGAGGGGGGGGGGGGGGGGCGAAAGTGGAGAGGCGGTGGTGTGAGAAGGGCGGGGGCGGAAGGAAGGCAGGAAGGACAAGAGGCGAGGCGACGGCTTGCTTTGTGTATCGGTCGGTCTCTGGCTATGCTTCGTTTTCTGCAGCAGGGTCGGTGCGCGGCGTGGCTCGCGGCAGTGGGAACGCCTGGTGGCTGGACGGCCAGCAATGCGGTTGGATGGGCGGCCACAGCACCGCACCTGTGCCCGAGGAGGAGACGCTGGCGGCGGGCCCTGAGGTGAGGCCGGCTCGGCTGGGGCTGTGGATGTGTAGGTGTGGCGCCGCTGCTGCAACAACGAGTAAAACGCGAGAAGAAGGGATGGCGGTAGAGAGGAAAAAAAAAAATATAAAAGGTCGTGTTGTGTTGATGCGCAGGCAGACGCGTACAGAGAGACGAGCCCGGTCTGCAGCAGGGTGTGGCCGTGCCGAGTGCAGAGCAGCGGCGGCTCGGTTCGGTTCGGCCCGGCCCGGCGGGCCGCGCTGTTGTCGCGGACGTGAGCGCCCCCTGGCGGGTGGCCGGAGGCGGCGCGGCGTGTTGGACGTGTGGCTGGTGGCAGTGCACAATTTGCGAGTGGCTGGCGGTGTGGTGTGGCGGTTGGCGCGTCGGGCGGCGGAGAGGTATGTGTTGCGGGCGCCCTTTGCTGCGCTGCGTCGTTGCGTGTGCCGTACAGGGCGGGCGCTTGTCGACTGTGTGGCGAATTGGCGTGAAACGGCTGCCGAGAGGTGTGTGGTAGCGAGCCGGTCGGTGGTGTCAGTGCGAAGGGGAATGTGCGTGCGTTTGGCGGTTTCGGTGTGCTTTTTGCGGCGTGAGAGTGGGAATTAGTGGGGCCGGCTGTTGTGTTGGTTCCTTGTGTCTTGTGTCGCGTAGCGTGATGGCAACGTGGAAGGACGCCGGTTTCGTTTCGAGCCTTGCGTGTGGTTGTCGACGTTGACTGGTTGGCGTGTGCCGATGCACGTGCATGTGTGGGTCGCGAGTGCGTTTTTGGCTGGCTGTGTGTGTGTGTGTGTGTGTTTTGGGGGGGGGGAAGGGGGAGGCGGTGGTGAAAGTGCAGTCGTTGCCACGGGCGTCGTCGGGTGGGGCTGGCTGGGGCTGTGCGTCGTGGCGGAAAGGTGGTAGGTTGCGGGAAGCGAGCCCGTCGTTGACGGTGTCGCGTGAGTTGTGAATCGAGTGGGGCGCGGGGCGCGGGACAGGAGCAGCGTGCCGCTGCGTCGTGGTCGTCAGCAGAGGCTGTGCGTGTGCTTGTCCTTTTTGTGGGTGGTTCGTGCGAGGCGTTTTTGTTTTGTGTTGCCCTAGTTGTTAGTTTATTTTGTTTGTGTTTGTTATTTTGAGACGACGACTGGTTGGTGGCGTGCGCGCGAAGTGGCGGTGTGCGCTTCCCGTGTCGTTTGTGTTGTTTGGTTTTTTTGTTTTTGTGTGTTTTTTTTTGCACTGGGCCCCGGTGGGTGGGTGCGTGTGTGTCGATTGCCGGCTGGCGAAAGGTGCGCCATCGGCGGGGTGGGTCGCCGGCACAAGTAGAGGCGGCGGCGTTGTTGCTGTTGTTGTGTGGTGTTTGTTTTGTTCGGCTGTGTCGGCGAGCTGTGTTGCGGTGCGTGTGAATGGTGGTGCAAAAGTGCTGGCGTTGGGGCTGCGACTGCGACGGCGGCGAGCCGCGGGCGCGCCATTGATAGTGATGTTGTGAACAGCGGCTGTGTACGGTAGTGGTGTTGTTGTAGCACGACGTGCATCCGGGCCGGCGCGGAAAGCGCAGTTGCGGGCGGTTGCCCTTCGGTGCCAGCCCATGTCGCGTGAGCGGCGGGTTGCTCTGGTGTCGACACGTGGTGCTCTGGGTTGTTGTGTGGTGCCCTTTGGCCGGTGGGGGTGGTTCGCGTGTGTCTCGTTCGCGCTCGGTGTCTGGTCGTGGTCGTGCTGCTCCCCCGTCTGTCGGCGGTTTCCGACGTCGTCTGTACGTTTTTGTTCGTTTGCGGCGTGCCTGCCGACGTCGTCCCGTCGCGACCTTTCAACCGAAAGTGTGGCGCCCGAAGGTGAACGAACGTAACCCTGACCTCGGCGCTTTACGCTGAGCCGAGCGAACCGAACCTAACCTGTGGTGTGGCGAGGTGAGCTCAGCCTGTGAGCCCCTAACGTCTACGTAAGGTAAGCTGTCCGGCTCACGCCTCACGTTTGAACGCTTTTTTAACCTACGTTTGACGCTTCTTAACCTAGCACTGACCCCTTAACCTAACGTGTAACCTAACCTAACCTAACCTAACCTCTGACGCCTGACGTGTTTGAATGCTTAACCTAAGTTTGACGCTTAACCTAACCCAAGTCCCCTTAACCTAACCCACGTCCACCTAACCTAACCTAACCTAACGTAGACGTGTAAACGTAATGTGTAACGCGTAACGTGTAAGGTCGGCTGTCGTGTGTGCTTGACGGCAGATTGGGTTGGTCTGTAGATTCGGATTGCGGTTTGCCTCGGTCGAGGGGTTGGGTCGGAAGCGGCGAGGGGCGGCGGCGCCTGTTGCGCAGGCGGCGTCCGTTTGCGGCGGGCAATTGTTGAGAAACGGCTGTGAATGTTGGCGGGCGAGAGGAGGAGGACGGCGCGCGATGTGGCCCGACGGCTGCGGGCCGATCGGGAAACGGCGGGAGGGCGACGGAAGGCGATGGGGCGGCGGAGGCGCGTTTGCACGGCCGTCATCGCCGCACGCCTCGGCTTGTGTGGCTGTGGCGCCGGCCGCGCTGGCCGGGCTGCCGCGGCGACGGTGTGGGAGTTTTGCCGAAGGTTTGGCCATTGTGGCGGGTCGTCGGCTGGGGCTGTGGGGGCGGCATTTGGGCGGGGGCGGCGATTCTCGGCGGGCCGACCCAGGCTGTAGCGCGCGGTAGCTGCAGTTTGGCCGTGGTTTGCGGCGCTGCCGTGGCGACTGGTTGGCGACTGTGGTGTGGCTGTGTGTAGCCCCATCCTCGGTGGTTTGAAAGGCGCGGGCGGTTGTGGCGCAGGTTTGGGGCTGCTCCGCACAGGCTGTCGGACGTTGGGCGGTAGCAAGCGCGGGAGGCGCGGCGCGGCGGCGCGCAGAGTGGCGGCCGCTCTCTCGGCCGTCCGCGCCCGCCCGCGACACTGGCTGGGCCTTGTGATTCTCTGCTCTGCTGCTGTGCTGTGCTTGCGTGCCTGCCGTCCCGCTCGCTCTCGCTGTGTGTTACGCGCGTCGTCGAAATGGCAGATCAGGCGGCTACGAACGAGACTGCTGCGGCACCCGCCGCCACCGGCACTACGAAGAAGGCCAAGTCTGCGTCGTCTGCGAAGAAGCCGCGCGCCAAGCCTGCGCACCCGCGCACCTCTGAGATGGTGACGGCCGCCATCAAGAGTCTGAAGGAGCGCGGCGGGTCGTCGCTGCAGGCGATCAAGAAGTACATAGCCGCGCACTACAAGCTGGACGCGGAGAAGCTGGCGCCGTTTATCAAGAAGTACCTCAAGTCGGCCGTCGTGGCGGGCGAGCTGGTGCAGACGAAGGGGAAGGGCGCGTCCGGCTCGTTCAAGCTTGCCGGCGCCGGCGGCGGGGGGGCGGCCGAGGGCGGCAAGGCTCGTGCTGGCGGTGCCAAGAAGAAGCGCGCCGCTCCGGCCAGCAAGGAGAAGAAGGGCGCCCGTGCGGCCGGCGCAAAGAAGGCTGGTGGCGTGAAGGCGGCGACCGGTCGGAAGGCGGGCGCCGCCAAGAAGGCGTCTGCGGCGTCGGCCGCTCCCGCGGGTGCGAAGAAGGCGGCTGCGGCCAAGCCGGCCAAGGCCAAGTCGCCGTCGAAGGCGAAGAAGGCCGCCAAGGTTCCGACGAAGAAGCCGAAGGCGCCGCGCCCGAAGAAGGCGACGACGCCGTCTAAGGCGAAGGCTTCGCCCAAGAAGAAGAAGTAGAGTAGAGGAGAAAGAGATGGGGGAAAGGAAGGGTTTGGCGCTTGACTCCGTCGTCCCCACCCCCCGTCGTCGTCTAGTGGCGCGCAAGAGACGCGCGGCCCAAAAAAAACGGCCCTTCTCAGGGCCATCAAAGCACGTCGGGGAAGGTTTTGATTGTCGTGTTGCGTTTGGTGTGGGTGTCTGTCTGTATGCCCGTGGGGATGCTGTTTGCGTGCCGTGGTGGTTGGATTGCGGGGGTCGGTGGCGGGTGTGGGCGGCGGTAGCGGTAAGCGGTGTTGTTGTTGTTGTTGTTGTTGTTGTTGTCGTGGTTGATTGTCGCCGTGTTTGTGGCGGCGGCCGACGGTTGGTTTTCTGTCACGTTGTTTAGTTTGAATACGTTGGTTGGCTTGCCTGCGTTCGTTCTTCTCGGATGTCTGTCTTGTCGAGTCGTGTCTGGTCTTTGTTTTGTTCCTTTGTGTGTGTGTGTGTTATGTTTTGCAACGGGGGGCACGTTGAGATGCGGAAGGAGTCGGCGGGGATTTCGGTGGCGTGTAGAGCGAGCGAGCGCGTCGGAGTGGAGTGCGGGTTTTTTTTGTTTTCGAAACGAAAGCGGCGGCCGGCCAGCCACCCGTGCGGTGTGACGTCGGCCGTTGGGTATTGTGCGCTTTGAGCGCCGGGGAGGGATGATGTGTGATTGTTGCGCGCTGCTAGCAGGCAGGCAGAGTGAGCGGGTGTGGCGGACGGACGGGAAGTGGTGGTTTTTGTTTTTGGGTTGCGGGGCGAGAGGCAGGCGACCGACAAAGTTTGCTCGCGACGGAGAGATGTTAGTGGCCCTGAAAAGGGCCGTTTTTGTTTGTGCGGTGCGGTGCCGCGGCGCGGTTTAGGCGCGCTCGCCGCGGATGCGGCGCGCGAGCTGGATGTCCTTGGGCATGATGGTGACGCGCTTGGCGTGGATTGCGCACAGGTTGGTGTCTTCGAAGAGGCCGACGAGGTAGGCCTCGCTGGCCTCCTGCAGGGCCATGACTGCGGAGCTCTGGAAGCGCAGGTCGGTCTTGAAGTCCTGGGCGATCTCGCGCACTAGGCGCTGGAATGGCAGCTTGCGGATGAGCAGCTCTGTGCTCTTCTGGTAGCGCCTGATTTCTCGCAGGGCGACGGTGCCCGGCCTGTAGCGGTGGGGCTTCTTGACGCCTCCGGTGGCGGGCGCGCTCTTCCTCGCCGCCTTGGTGGCGAGCTGTTTGCGCGGCGCCTTTCCGCCGGTGGACTTGCGGGCCGTTTGCTTTGTGCGGGCCATGGCGGTAGCGGTAGCGGAGCGGCGTGCGTGGAGGTTAGGTGTGGCGCGGCGTCCGGTGCTGCCTTGACAACGGGCCCGCGCGCCTCCGTGCTGCGCTTATATGCCCTCGGTTGCGCGTGGTGGGGGGAGGGCGGGCCAGAGTCTATATAGGGGGGCGGCGGGCGCGCTGGGCGCAGACCGTAGCCGACTCGCCAGCCGCTGCAGCCGCTGTTTGTGCACGTTTTGCTTTGCCCGAGGAAGGAAGGATGACAGGCCGCGGCAAGGGAGGAAAGGGGCTCGGCAAGGGTGGCGCCAAGCGGCACCGCAAGGTGTTGCGCGACAACATCCAGGGCATCACGAAGCCCGCCATCCGCCGCCTGGCTCGCAGGGGCGGCGTGAAGCGCATCTCTGGTCTGATCTACGAGGAGACCCGCGGGGTGCTGAAGGTGTTCCTGGAGAACGTGATCCGCGACGCGGTGACGTACACTGAGCACGCCAAGCGCAAGACTGTGACGGCCATGGACGTGGTGTACGCCCTGAAGAGGCAGGGGCGCACCCTGTACGGTTTCGGCGGTTAGGCTGCGTCGCAGCGGGCGCTGGCCTTCCCGCGGCCGTGCTTGTGGGTGGGAGAGACTAGAAAACGGCCCTTTTCAGGGCCACCACACTGTTCGGAAGTTGAAAAGTGCGAAAGAGTCTGTGTTGTTGCTGCGTGTGTGCGCTGTGTTGTTTGTTTGTTTCTTTCTTTCTTTCCGTTTGAGCGACGTGATGTGACTGGGAGGGGAGAAGGAAAGGAAACGTGTCATGTGGCTGGCTGTGTGTGGAGCTGCTTCGTTTGTGTGTCTTTGTATCGATCGCGACGGAGATGGCGGGCTGTGTGTTGTTGTGCGAGAGGCGGTGATTATTTGCTTGCGTGGTTTGGCTCTGTGTGTTTGTTTGCGGCGGCGTTGGGGTTTCCGAGGCAAGGCGTGTGGGCATAGGCGGCCGGATCAGCTGTTTCGTTCGTGTCGACGGCCGTTGCGCGCGGGAGTGGAGGGCGGTGTGTCGACACGCCTCCCTTTAACAATGGTCATTATTGCTGCCGTTGTCGGTTTGGAAGGCGACTGCGACCGTGCAAAATGTGTGTGTGTGTGTGTGTGTGTTGGGCCACACGGGCTGTGTGGGCGACAAGATGGCGGACGTGCGCCGGCGGCGGCTGTGCTGTGACAGTGCAAAGTTAAAACAAAACAAGGTGCGGCGAGGACGACTGCAATTTTGCTTTGGACGTAGGTTTGTGTGGTGGCCCTGAAAAGGGCCGATTGTTGTGGGCCGAGCCGGCAAAGCGCGTTGCGTGCAGGGGAGCACGCGGCGCTGCGATTGCCTGGCCTCCTTTAGGCCTTCTTCTCGGTCTTCTTTGGCAGCAGGACGGCCTGGATGTTGGGCAGGACACCACCCTGTGCGATGGTGACGCCCGACAGGAGCTTGTTGAGCTCCTCGTCGTTGCGGATGGCAAGCTGCAGGTGGCGCGGGATGATGCGCGTCTTCTTGTTGTCGCGGGCCGCGTTTCCGGCCAGCTCGAGCACCTCAGCCGCGAGGTACTCCATGACGGCGGCGAGGTAGACGGGCGCCCCGGCGCCGACGCGCTCTGCGTAGTTTCCCTTGCGCAGGAGGCGGTGGATTCTGCCGACCGGGAACTGGAGCCCAGCCCTGCTTGAGCGGGACTTTGACTTGCCCTTGACTTTGCCTCCCTTTCCGCGTCCGGACATGGCGATGGGCTAGCGACGGTGCACACGAAACGGAAACGAAAACGACCGGTGCGAGCGGCAGCGAGTCGAGCAGCGGAGTGCGTGCCGGCGCACTGCACTGCACTGCACTGCAATTCACTGGTTTCATCTACCAGGAGGAGGGACAGGCTAAGCAGCGAAGCTGCTGTTCCTGTTTGGACCTCTAGAGCTGTTGTGTGGCCTCACTGTTGGTTTGGCCTATGTGAGCGCCCACGTGAGGGCGGACGCTGCTTTAAATGCGTCATAGCTGCTGCGGGAGAAGCTACTCCCGCAGCAGATCAGGCCAGCGCGTGGTTGGCCTGCGGTGGACTTGGTGTCCCAGTCCACGTATAAGATGACTGCCAGAGTGTCCTGCAGAGGCATAGAACACCCTGGCGGACTGCCTGATGCGATCCCGTAGCAACGGAACGCCAGCTTCCTCATGAAGCAGTCTCGTGGGGTACCGAGGCGGCTTGTGAAGTGCGAGTCGCAGCGCCCGATTTTGGACACGCTGGAGCATCGCAACGTGCGATGGAGCAGCATTCCCCCACACCACGGCGGCGTACTCGAGTACCGGCCGGACGAGGGCCAAGTACACGGTCAGGCCGTGCCGAGGGGGGAGAGTGGACGAGGGGTTCAGCAGCGGGTAGAGCGCCCGGAGACGCCCAATCGCCCGCCCCCTGATGTCGCGGATGTGCGGTAGCCAGGTGAGATGCCGGTCCAGCCGCACACCGAGGTATTGGCCTGTTGGTGACCACGGGATGGGGCCTCCCGAGATCGAGACAGGCGGCAGGGCAGGAGGCAGTCGTCTCCGAGTGAAGACGACCGCCTGGCTCTTGGCGGCGTTGAATTTGAGACGCCACTTGGTGGACCACGCCCCCAGGACGTCGCACGCAAGTTGGAGTCGGCGGCACATCGCGACCACGTTCATGCTGCGGGTGAACAGCGCAGTGTCGTCGGCGTAAAGAGCCAACTCCACGCGTGCCACCCGCGGTGCGTCGGCGGTGTACAAGGTGTACAGCAGGGGGCCGAGAACCGACCCCTGCGGTACCCCTGCACGAATCGGCCGGTCGGTGGATGTGCCGCCGGCGGCCCTGACGTGGAAGGTGCGGCCCTCTAGGTAGGACCGCAGTAGAAGTGCGTGCGACGTCGGGACCCCATGTACAAGGAGCTTGTACACGAGGCCCTCGTGCCACACGCTGTCGAACGCCTTGGAGACGTCTAGGAGTACCGCCCCAAGGTACTCCCGCGTCTCCAGCGCCCTCATCGCCTGTTCCACCAGGCGTAGGAGCTGGTGCGTGGTCGAGTGGCCCCGCCGGAATCCGAACTGCTCAGCTGGAAGGAGCCCTTCAGCGGTGACGTGGCGCCACAGCCGCTCCACGTACAATCTCTCAAAAATCTTGGAGAGAGACGGGAGCAGGCTGATCGGCCGGTAATGCTCCACCTGGCGCGGATCCTTGCCGGCCTTTGGGATAGCCACCACTTCCGCGTGTTTCCACGCGGAAGGGTAGATCCCGGAGCTGAGGACACAGTTAAAAGTGTCCGCTAGTGGCTGATAGAGTGCCGGCGGCAGTAGCCGCAGGAGGTGGTTTGTGACTCCATCAGAGCCACCTGCCTTCTTCGGGTTGAGGCGGCGGAGCTGGAGTCCAACCTCTTCAGCTGTGACGGGCGTGATCACATCATCAGCGGCCCTGGCGGCGAGGAAAACTGGTAGGTGGTTTTCCACGAGTTGGACGTGTTCGGCGTCGAAAACATCCGCGACCGGTCGGAAGTTGTCGGCGAACACGTCTGCGAGTGCGTTGGCCTTGGCGTCCGGGGCGCAGACAACCTCGCCGCCGACATGGAGCGGAGGAACAGGCTGATGGCGGCGGAGGAAGCGCTTGGCGGTCCGCCAGGCACTCCCATCAGTCGTGTTCAGGGTGGCCACAAGGCCAGCCCAGTCACGGTTTCGGTGTTGGTCGATGGCGGCCCGGATTTCGCGCCGTGCCCGATTGAGGCGACGCTTGGTCTCAGGCTGCCTAGTGAGTTGCCACTCGCGAAAGAGGCGGTTTTTGGCCGTTATAGCCTCCAGTATGTGCGGAGGAAGCTGCCGAGACATCTCTCGGGGCCGCCGCGGCTGTCGGGGAGATGCAGCGGCAGCAGCGCTAAGGGTGTGCCGCGTGAAAAAGGCCAGCGCAGCATCGGCCCCCTCCAGGGCAGGATCTGGGGCATCTTCAAAGCGGCCGAGCAGTTCGGCTTGGAATCTGGCTTCGTCAATTCCGCGGAAGGTGCGGCGAGCAGGCGGCAGGGAGGCGCCGACAACGTCCATATCGTAGACCACCGGAAGGTGGTCAGATGACAGGGCGCAGCGGACAGTAGCCGACGTAAAGTGCCCGACGCCTTTCAGGACTGCGACGTCGAGCACGTCGGGCTGGCCTCTGTTGGGAAAGAATGTATGGTCAAATGGACCCAGAACTAGAGCGCCGTGGCGTTGAGTGACGCGGAGAAGGCGTCGCCCGCTGACGTTGGTGACTCGAGAATTCCATTGCGGGCTCTTGGCATTTAAGTCACCCGCAATGAAAAGTTTCCCACGCAGCGTTAGGAGGGCATCAAGGTCGGCCTCCAGGAGATGGCCCCTTGGTGGCCTGTAGACAGCGATGAAGGTAATGACACCAGCTGTGGTGGTGACAGCCACCCCAGTGGCCTCCACCGCAGCTAGAGGCGGCAGCAGGACAGCATGGTGCTTCAGTGAGTTTTTCACATATATGGCAATGCCTCCACCATGGGTGGGCCGGTCGGTGCGGTAGCAGCGATAGTTCGCCACACCGACGGCCACGCCAGGTTTAAAAAACGTCTCACAGACGAGGCAGATGTCTATCGCCTCATCTCGGAGGAATTGACGGAATTCCCCTTGTTGGGGAACTAAGCCGCGTGCGTTAAAGCCGCACACGGTGAGCCCATGTATATGCTCATTTTCCATGGCGGTCCGCAGGAACAACGCCGGCCTGGAGGGCGGACGTGACGGCAGTGACTAACACCGGCAGCTGCTCGAGCAGCTGGCTCAACGAACGCAAAAGCGTGCGGAGCTCAGCTGCATCAGGGGCCGTGGGGACCTCTGGGGCGGCCTCCAAGGCAGGAACAGCAGGCTGCGGTGGGACCGCAGGAGGTGATGTTTGCAGCGGCACAGCCCGAGGGGCAGACCGCTGTCGCGGGGCAGCAGTGGCCGGACGTTCCGCCGCAGGGGCGGTGCGCCGCGGCCGTCGGCGGCGCCGGCGGGGGGAAGCAGCCGGTGCGGAAGGCGCGGGTGCAGGGGGAGCAGCCACATCTGACGGGGCAGGCTGCTGCAGCGCAGCGCCATCAGAGGCAGCAGGCCGCTGAGTAGAGGGGGCGGGCGCCCCCCCCTTGGCGGCATCAGCGAAGCTGGTGCCAGGCTGCACCTTGCGGGAAGGGGTAGCCCGGCCGCGATGCTGCTGGCGGCCACGTTGGAAGGCCGGACATCCCCGGTAGCTCGCAACGTGCGCGCCACTGCAGTTGCAGCACGTCGGTTTGTCCTCTCGCGGGAGTGGGCATTCCTTGCTCTGATGCTGGGCCCCGCACTTGACACAGCGGGGCGGCATCGAACAATAGCGCGACACATGGTCGAGCCGTTGGCAGGAGAAACACTGGGCCCTCCTGCCCTTGGCCCTCAGTGGCTCCACTGCGACATCGACCCGCCCAACCCGCTGCACCTGGAAAATCTTGCGATTTTCCAGGTTGTCAACAAGGACAACCAGGTACAGCGGCATTGGTCGGTGGGTGCGTGGGGAGTTCATGAGCCCCGTGTGTCGGATGCCGAAGCCCATGTCCTCCAATTCTTCGCGTAGATAATCCGCCCCAAACTGGAGGGGGAGGCGGCGGAACACCACCTTCAGCAGTTTGAGTGGCTCCGATGGGTGCGTGTAGCAATGGAGGCCATCTTTGCAGATGACCTCCATGACTGCACGGTAGTCCTCAGCAGAAGTCGTGAGGAGCCGGTAGAGATTATTGCCAGCAGTCCTGACGCTGGCAGTTGGCGCCACCCTGGCGATCTTCTGCTCGAACAGCCGATAAGGGCCGTCCCATTGGACGACAATCGGCGGGGGGCGCGACGCAGCAGGCCGGCGTGGCACCCCGGCGTCGTCAGAGACATCATCAGGCGCGTCCTGAAAGGCGTTGGCGGTCGGCAGCGGCAGCGCAGGCTGTAGGACAGCCGCCCTTGCCGTGTGCCGCCTGGCAGGGGTAACAAAACCGTCCTCATCAGAGTGGCGCGCAGCAGCAGGCCCAGAGGAGGACCTCTGCTCCCTCGCGCACACCGTCGTCTCGACCGCCTGGGCCGCAGTGGCAGCGGCGGCGCGGGAGGCCTTAGTGGCCTTCTTCCGCGGCCGAGCAGTGTCGGAGGCTTGGGAGCGGCCGTCAGAGTCGTCCGTCGCGTCAGCCCGGCGCTTACGGAGCGCACGAGCATCGTCAGCGTCACGTCTGTCAGCGTCAGCAATGGCCTCCGCAAGATTTGCGTCTGGCAAGTCGTCGTCGTCGGTAATCATGGCGGCCTCTTGGGCTGGTTTTGCAACCGCCCGGACCGCGGTAGAGCCCTTCGCGCAGGGTGCGGCAGAAACTGGCGTGGCTACGGGTTCTTGATGTTGCAGGGCCGTAGGAGCAGCCACATGTGAACCGACCTCTCGCATGGTCGGCCCCTGTGGCGCACCCTGTGAGACCGCCGTCGCCAGAGACGCAGCCTGTGCGCCTGGCGAGGCCCCCACCGGCTCACCTGTCGCCTGTCGCCCCGTGCCCGGCAGTGCAGAAGCCTTCCATATCTTGCAGTACGCAAGCATGGCAGCTTCGTCGTCCTCACGACCGGGGTAGTCACCCCCATGTGCAAGCTTATGCATGCGCACTTCCATGCGCTCCTGGGAGCGAGAAACATCAACAAGAGAAACGTCCAAGTCATTGTCAAGTGGTCGGCGCCGGTTCGTCATAAGTGGGGGGCCGGATGGGGCCGCCGACGGGAGCAACTCAGTCGCCTGAGCTGACCCCGCCGGACAGCGATCCGCCACACCCTTCGCTCGATCGTCAAACACGTCCTCTCGCCTCGACATCTCAGCTCGGAGTGCGTCGCGTCGCCGCGTGTGCGTGCCGGCGCAGCCGGGGTGGGGGTGCTTTATGGGCTCGGGTGCGGCGGCCGGTTGCGCGCGCGCCCCATTGGTCGGCGGCCGCAACAGGGCGAGCTGGTAAAGGTGCGGCGGCGGCTGGCGGCGGGTGCCACTGTGTGGGGAGACGCTGACTAGAGCGGAGCGCTTGCTACTGGTGTTGCTGCTGCCGTACGTTGGTTCGAGATGCCGCCCAAGACTAGCGGGAAGGCCGCCAAGAAGGCTGGCAAGGCGCAGAAGAACATTTCGAAGGGCGACAAGAAGAAGAAGCGCAAGAGGAAGGAGAGCTATGCCATCTACATCTACAAGGTGCTGAAGCAGGTGCACCCTGACACGGGCATCTCGTCGAAGGCGATGAGCATCATGAACAGCTTCGTGAACGACATTTTCGAGCGCATTGCGGCCGAGGCTTCTCGCCTGGCGCACTACAACAAGCGCTCGACCATCACGTCCCGCGAGATCCAGACCGCTGTGCGGCTGTTGCTGCCTGGCGAGCTGGCCAAGCACGCCGTGAGCGAGGGCACGAAGGCGGTGACCAAGTACACGAGCTCCAAGTAAGGAGGTGGCTCTGGAATGGAAGGAAGGATGGAGAAGGCTCCTCCGTTGCGAGAGCGGCAAAACGGCCCTTTTCAGGGCCACCAACTTGCCTTTTGCGGGAAGGGCGGAATTGTTGTTGTTGTTTGTGTGGACGGCTGTGATGTATGTGTGCATTTTGATTGTGGGTGGGGGGGCGCGTCAAAGCGTGTTGCGCGGGGTACGGCCACGAGGTTGGTCGCCGTGGCGTGGAATGGTGGCACGCCTCGTTGGCGTGGTTTTTGACCCATTGGTGTTGTTGGGGTGTGTGTGTTACCCGTCTGCGAGGGGGGACAGTGCGATCGGCGACTTTTGTGTCACCGTAACGACGGCCGTTTGCGGGTTTGTTTTTTTTGCACATCATACATGGCGAGGGTGAAATGTGAAGTGTTTTTGTTTGGTTTTTTTTGCCGCCCACTATTCCCTTTGCTGTACGCCGAGTTTGACAATGGTGCGACGTAACTGCAGCGTGGAGGTGTGTGAGTGACGTTGAAATGAACGTGCCATTAAGACGCATTGTTGTTGTATTGTACTGTACGTGTACGGCGACACGCACGATGATGTACCATTCGACTCTGATGTTTGATAGCCGTGTCTGACTGATTGCGTACGACGCACGCACACCGATGTCGTCATTCAAGATGCACGCTAGACGACGACGGCGGCGGCGGCGGTCGTTTGTTTGGCGAATGTCTGTACACGTGTTTGTCTGTGTCCATCCGGTATGTATTTGTTTGTTTGAAAGTGTTTTGTGTGTCGGTGACGTGGTCCGATCCGTCGCCCCCTGAGTAACTGTCGATCGGCGCGATAGACCGGCGTCACGCAACTGAACCCGAAGTCTTGGGCACACCCGTCATACTGTTGTACACCGTCGCGCTGAGAACGGTAACGAAAGGTTGACTTTGATCGGTCGGAATGTCTGGGCAGAACGTGAGGAATGAGGCAAGAGTGCAAGGAGGGGGGGCAAAAGAGAGAGGAAGGGAAAAAGGGGAGAAACGCATTCGTAGAGCAACGGAACGTTCCCGTGTCGGAGGCGTATTGGAGCCGCACTGAAATGCGTTTAACGGCGGCGCGGCTGCAAGTGTCTGCCGTGGTGAACGTTACCTTTGACGGCTGCATTGGGCTTTGCCTTTGCTTTTGCTTTCGCTTTCGCTTTCGCGTTCGCTTTCGCTTTCCCGGATGTACGTAACGTTTGTTGATATGGTTCTGAGGAAGAGTGTATGACAGTGCCGTGCCGTCCATGTTCGTGTGCCCTCCCATTGTGTGTATGCTATTGTCTGTGTACTTGAATGATGTATGTAGGTGTTAGTGGACATGTTTTACCAGTGGGGGGAAATGGATCGTCGATAGTTGCCGTCACTCTGTCACGGTCGAGATGACGCACCCTCCGTACAGAAAGGTGTCGAGAAAGTGAGTGTGTGTGTGTGTGTGTGTGTGTGTGTGTGTGTGCGTGCGTCCGTGAATTGGCAGTGTTTGGAGGTGGGCGTGCCCTGGATGTGGCTGTTCGTTAGGCGGTAGTGTTGTGTGGACAGGGGAGGGGCATGCGTAACGCTGCTGGCATGGCATTTCGGGAGATGGGAGGGGGCAAACGAGGAAACGAGGAGCGGCGGCCAAAGACGGGACGGGGAGGGGCGCGGGGTGTGGGTGGCTTGCGCCTGTGCTCGGCGTTGTGGTTTGTGCAAAAGAGGAGGAGAAAAACAATGTGAGTTGCCAGGGAGGGGAGCGGTGTTGTGTTGTGGTTGTCGTGGTGTAGCCGCAGACGCGGCTGTCAGTGAACGTGGCGAGACGGACGGATGCGCGGAGGGGCGGGGGCGGCGCATTTCGCCGGTGCCGTGCCGTGCCGTGCCGTGCCATGCCGTGCCATGCCTGAAAGCCGCGTGGTCGCTGTGTTGTTGGTGGCGTGGGGGCGAGGAGAGTACCGTACGGGTGTGCTTGTGCGCCGGAAATGGCACACTGCGCCCGCCCGTCTTGGAGGCTGATGGCTGTGGTGTGGAAATGGGGCGCGGTGATGTTGAAGCAGTTGAAGAACAGAAAAGAAACCAAGAAAACGGAAGGCGTGATGCGGCGGTGGTGGTGAGAGCGGGAAAAACAAAACAAAAAAAAAGAAGGAAAAACAACAAGAAACAAAAAAGAAAACAAAAAGTCTATCAATATTAAAATGTAAATGGAAATGGAAATGGACCCAGGCATAACCTCCCTGCACAAATAGCAGAGAGTCCGATGATAATAAAAATGTGCCAGAATGTTAACGTCCCTACAAAACAAACCCAACGATAATATTAATGAAAGAGTGAACCGTATGTAACATTGCAACAGACATAATGAAACCTGATAAATTGTATAAGGGCAGCAGCGTTGACCTTTGGCCCTGTATTCAGAATAAAAAGAGCCAAAGATCGTTACCCCAATGAAAAAGACACTGAAACACGTATGTAACATAGTAGCGATGGCGAGACATTGTAGCATCTGTGACCAGAGAGTTTGCGCTGGACTGCGCGAGTGTTGCGAGCGGTTCTCAGTCAGTCAGTCAGTCAGTCAGTAGTCGTCGCGTGCAGTACGCTAATAGTCGTCATGCAGAGCGGTCGGTCAGTAGTAGCAGCCGAGTGCGGTTGTTGTGATGTAGGCGGTCGGCAACACTGGTCAAGATGGTGAATAAGGTATACTGTTAATTAATATAATCATTAGATAATGAAAAATTGTATTTATTGTAATTATTCTCCAACAAGTTCCCCAATAATAATTTTTATTTCAAAAGCATTTTTCAAACATTTAATTTTTTATTGAACTAAAGAGTTCGTTGCACTTCACATTTCATTCCACTTCTTTGAAGAAAAATGTCACTAAAATCACAAAAAAAAAGAGAGAATATTATTATTTGCAATGCAGTTCCTCCAAGCGCTGCGCAACAACCAGAGCAGAAATGTGACATCCATTTATTCGGAGGTAAGACTTTAATTCTGATTGTTTTGCACAGGGCCAAAGACCGATATTTCGGTTTAATTGAAGTTTCTTGTCACTGAACGGACTTTTTTAAATGTTGTGTGAAGACTTTATATTTGAGTCAGATTGCGAATTTCACATTTTTGTTGCCATTTTCAATACCTCTCATTGTGGGCGAGGTTACAATTAGCGCAATGTCCATTAGCATCCGTAAATAACATTGTCCATTATTTTAAATTTTGCTGGGAGGTTACAACACACACACAAAAGAAAAAAAAACAAAAAAAAAATTGCATTTATATCCGCTCCTCAATTGTAGATACCCCTTACACAGCTGTGTGCAATGAATGAGTGCTGGCTGGTAATTAATTGCACTCCTTGGAGGGAAATGCCATAGGACGTAGTCTTTAAAAAGTGAATGTTTTTCGTTAAGAGACAAAAGTTACTTTAGAAAAACAGTAATAGTGGGGCTTTTGTTGTTGAACAAAATAAGTACAATGAACATACGTTATCAGATTTGCGCAATGCAGCGTCACACCACCTTTTTGATTATAACACAATATACTATACATCGTCCCGAACCGTGACCAGAGTCGCGAGACGAGCAGAGCACGCCGCCGACGCCCGCTCAGTACAACCGTCCACCCGCTACTACTGTCGACCGACTACTACCTCTCCCGACTCGCGCTACAATATATATAACAACTGTTCCTGGCGACCCGGTGCGTGCCACTACTGTCGTCTGGCGCGGTCCAAGCGCCGACTAGCAGCGATAAAGAACTCTCTGGTCAGACAGAGATGCTGTCATGCCTCGCCATCGCTCTGGTAATGAATACATACGTGTTGCAGCGTGCGTACCACCGGAACACGCAGTGGCGGAGCCAAAGACTGTGTTGTCGAGGTCGAGTGCGAGTGGGAAGAGAGGCAGCGTCGGCACGGAGATGCAAGCGAGCGCGAGACGCACGGGGGCTGCGGCGTGGCGCGTTTGCG
Source organism: Schistocerca americana (assembly GCF_021461395.2). Lineage (NCBI taxonomy): Eukaryota > Metazoa > Arthropoda > Insecta > Orthoptera > Acrididae > Schistocerca > Schistocerca americana. Next base: position 53,672 of record NW_025725913.1, on the reverse strand, counting down.
GTCGGCGCCTTTGGTGGCAACGGCCGGGACAAGCAGCGGTGTATGGTGTGGTGCGGGGCGGACAGGGGCGGCGGTGGACGGGGAGGAGGCGGCGCGACGACGGCATGGGGGCGAAAACGGGACGGGGGACGGGGGACGGCGGATGTTGAGAGGCGTCACGCGCGGACAGGACACAGACACAGAGACACACAGATTGGAAAGGGAGGGTGCGCGGTAGTAGTTGGGAATGTGCGTACCGTGCGGGATGGGAGTGGGCGAGGAACACGGTCGTGGCCCCTGTTTTGGGTGCGTGTGATGACGTCGGTGTGTTGTGGGAAGGGAAGGTGCTGTGGCGGCGGCGCGTAATGGGCGTAGGCCGAAAAGAGAAAGGAACGTGGGCAGTGTGTTGGCAAGCGTCGGTTCGACTGCGACGTTGATGGGCAGGGCAGGGCAAGGTTAATGGTGGTAGGAGTAGGCGTGTGGGCGCAAAAAATCTGCCGCTGCAGGCGGTGCCGTAACCGCCATGGCGGGAAGGAGAGAGGGCCAAAGAAAGAAAGAAAGAAGAAAAAAAAAAAAAAAAAAAAAAGGAGGGGGGGGGGGGGGGCGAAAGTGGAGAGGCGGTGGTGTGAGAAGGGCGGGGGCGGAAGGAAGGCAGGAAGGACAAGAGGCGAGGCGACGGCTTGCTTTGTGTATCGGTCGGTCTCTGGCTATGCTTCGTTTTCTGCAGCAGGGTCGGTGCGCGGCGTGGCTCGCGGCAGTGGGAACGCCTGGTGGCTGGACGGCCAGCAATGCGGTTGGATGGGCGGCCACAGCACCGCACCTGTGCCCGAGGAGGAGACGCTGGCGGCGGGCCCTGAGGTGAGGCCGGCTCGGCTGGGGCTGTGGATGTGTAGGTGTGGCGCCGCTGCTGCAACAACGAGTAAAACGCGAGAAGAAGGGATGGCGGTAGAGAGGAAAAAAAAAAATATAAAAGGTCGTGTTGTGTTGATGCGCAGGCAGACGCGTACAGAGAGACGAGCCCGGTCTGCAGCAGGGTGTGGCCGTGCCGAGTGCAGAGCAGCGGCGGCTCGGTTCGGTTCGGCCCGGCCCGGCGGGCCGCGCTGTTGTCGCGGACGTGAGCGCCCCCTGGCGGGTGGCCGGAGGCGGCGCGGCGTGTTGGACGTGTGGCTGGTGGCAGTGCACAATTTGCGAGTGGCTGGCGGTGTGGTGTGGCGGTTGGCGCGTCGGGCGGCGGAGAGGTATGTGTTGCGGGCGCCCTTTGCTGCGCTGCGTCGTTGCGTGTGCCGTACAGGGCGGGCGCTTGTCGACTGTGTGGCGAATTGGCGTGAAACGGCTGCCGAGAGGTGTGTGGTAGCGAGCCGGTCGGTGGTGTCAGTGCGAAGGGGAATGTGCGTGCGTTTGGCGGTTTCGGTGTGCTTTTTGCGGCGTGAGAGTGGGAATTAGTGGGGCCGGCTGTTGTGTTGGTTCCTTGTGTCTTGTGTCGCGTAGCGTGATGGCAACGTGGAAGGACGCCGGTTTCGTTTCGAGCCTTGCGTGTGGTTGTCGACGTTGACTGGTTGGCGTGTGCCGATGCACGTGCATGTGTGGGTCGCGAGTGCGTTTTTGGCTGGCTGTGTGTGTGTGTGTGTGTGTTTTGGGGGGGGGGAAGGGGGAGGCGGTGGTGAAAGTGCAGTCGTTGCCACGGGCGTCGTCGGGTGGGGCTGGCTGGGGCTGTGCGTCGTGGCGGAAAGGTGGTAGGTTGCGGGAAGCGAGCCCGTCGTTGACGGTGTCGCGTGAGTTGTGAATCGAGTGGGGCGCGGGGCGCGGGACAGGAGCAGCGTGCCGCTGCGTCGTGGTCGTCAGCAGAGGCTGTGCGTGTGCTTGTCCTTTTTGTGGGCGGTTCGTGCGAGGCGTTTTTGTTTTGTGTTGCCCTAGTTGTTAGTTTATTTTGTTTGTGTTTGTTATTTTGAGACGACGACTGGTTGGTGGCGTGCGCGCGAAGTGGCGGTGTGCGCTTCCCGTGTCGTTTGTGTTGTTTGGTTTTTTTGTTTTTGTGTGTTTTTTTTTGCACTGGGCCCCGGTGGGTGGGTGCGTGTGTGTCGATTGCCGGCTGGCGAAAGGTGCGCCATCGGCGGGGTGGGTCGCCGGCACAAGTAGAGGCGGCGGCGTTGTTGCTGTTGTTGTGTGGTGTTTGTTTTGTTCGGCTGTGTCGGCGAGCTGTGTTGCGGTGCGTGTGAATGGTGGTGCAAAAGTGCTGGCGTTGGGGCTGCGACTGCGACGGCGGCGAGCCGCGGGCGCGCCATTGATAGTGATGTTGTGAACAGCGGCTGTGTACGGTAGTGGTGTTGTTGTAGCACGACGTGCATCCGGGCCGGCGCGGAAAGCGCAGTTGCGGGCGGTTGCCCTTCGGTGCCAGCCCATGTCGCGTGAGCGGCGGGTTGCTCTGGTGTCGACACGTGGTGCTCTGGGTTGTTGTGTGGTGCCCTTTGGCCGGTGGGGGTGGTTCGCGTGTGTCTCGTTCGCGCTCGGTGTCTGGTCGTGGTCGTGCTGCTCCCCCGTCTGTCGGCGGTTTCCGACGTCGTCTGTACGTTTTTGTTCGTTTGCGGCGTGCCTGCCGACGTCGTCCCGTCGCGACCTTTCAACCGAAAGTGTGGCGCCCGAAGGTGAACGAACGTAACCCTGACCTCGGCGCTTTACGCTGAGCCGAGCGAACCGAACCTAACCTGTGGTGTGGCGAGGTGAGCTCAGCCTGTGAGCCCCTAACGTCTACGTAAGGTAAGCTGTCCGGCTCACGCCTCACGTTTGAACGCTTTTTTAACCTACGTTTGACGCTTCTTAACCTAGCACTGACCCCTTAACCTAACGTGTAACCTAACCTAACCTAACCTAACCTCTGACGCCTGACGTGTTTGAATGCTTAACCTAAGTTTGACGCTTAACCTAACCCAAGTCCCCTTAACCTAACCCACGTCCACCTAACCTAACCTAACCTAACGTAGACGTGTAAACGTAATGTGTAACGCGTAACGTGTAAGGTCGGCTGTCGTGTGTGCTTGACGGCAGATTGGGTTGGTCTGTAGATTCGGATTGCGGTTTGCCTCGGTCGAGGGGTTGGGTCGGAAGCGGCGAGGGGCGGCGGCGCCTGTTGCGCAGGCGGCGTCCGTTTGCGGCGGGCAATTGTTGAGAAACGGCTGTGAATGTTGGCGGGCGAGAGGAGGAGGACGGCGCGCGATGTGGCCCGACGGCTGCGGGCCGATCGGGAAACGGCGGGAGGGCGACGGAAGGCGATGGGGCGGCGGAGGCGCGTTTGCACGGCCGTCATCGCCGCACGCCTCGGCTTGTGTGGCTGTGGCGCCGGCCGCGCTGGCCGGGCTGCCGCGGCGACGGTGTGGGAGTTTTGCCGAAGGTTTGGCCATTGTGGCGGGTCGTCGGCTGGGGCTGTGGGGGCGGCATTTGGGCGGGGGCGGCGATTCTCGGCGGGCCGACCCAGGCTGTAGCGCGCGGTAGCTGCAGTTTGGCCGTGGTTTGCGGCGCTGCCGTGGCGACTGGTTGGCGACTGTGGTGTGGCTGTGTGTAGCCCCATCCTCGGTGGTTTGAAAGGCGCGGGCGGTTGTGGCGCAGGTTTGGGGCTGCTCCGCACAGGCTGTCGGACGTTGGGCGGTAGCAAGCGCGGGAGGCGCGGCGCGGCGGCGCGCAGAGTGGCGGCCGCTCTCTCGGCCGTCCGCGCCCGCCCGCGACACTGGCTGGGCCTTGTGATTCTCTGCTCTGCTGCTGTGCTGTGCTTGCGTGCCTGCCGTCCCGCTCGCTCTCGCTGTGTGTTACGCGCGTCGTCGAAATGGCAGATCAGGCGGCTACGAACGAGACTGCTGCGGCACCCGCCGCCACCGGCACTACGAAGAAGGCCAAGTCTGCGTCGTCTGCGAAGAAGCCGCGCGCCAAGCCTGCGCACCCGCGCACCTCTGAGATGGTGACGGCCGCCATCAAGAGTCTGAAGGAGCGCGGCGGGTCGTCGCTGCAGGCGATCAAGAAGTACATAGCCGCGCACTACAAGCTGGACGCGGAGAAGCTGGCGCCGTTTATCAAGAAGTACCTCAAGTCGGCCGTCGTGGCGGGCGAGCTGGTGCAGACGAAGGGGAAGGGCGCGTCCGGCTCGTTCAAGCTTGCCGGCGCCGGCGGCGGGGGGGCGGCCGAGGGCGGCAAGGCTCGTGCTGGCGGTGCCAAGAAGAAGCGCGCCGCTCCGGCCAGCAAGGAGAAGAAGGGCGCCCGTGCGGCCGGCGCAAAGAAGGCTGGTGGCGTGAAGGCGGCGACCGGTCGGAAGGCGGGCGCCGCCAAGAAGGCGTCTGCGGCGTCGGCCGCTCCCGCGGGTGCGAAGAAGGCGGCTGCGGCCAAGCCGGCCAAGGCCAAGTCGCCGTCGAAGGCGAAGAAGGCCGCCAAGGTTCCGACGAAGAAGCCGAAGGCGCCGCGCCCGAAGAAGGCGACGACGCCGTCTAAGGCGAAGGCTTCGCCCAAGAAGAAGAAGTAGAGTAGAGGAGAAAGAGATGGGGGAAAGGAAGGGTTTGGCGCTTGACTCCGTCGTCCCCACCCCCCGTCGTCGTCTAGTGGCGCGCAAGAGACGCGCGGCCCAAAAAAAACGGCCCTTCTCAGGGCCATCAAAGCACGTCGGGGAAGGTTTTGATTGTCGTGTTGCGTTTGGTGTGGGTGTCTGTCTGTATGCCCGTGGGGATGCTGTTTGCGTGCCGTGGTGGTTGGATTGCGGGGGTCGGTGGCGGGTGTGGGCGGCGGTAGCGGTAAGCGGTGTTGTTGTTGTTGTTGTTGTTGTTGTTGTCGTGGTTGATTGTCGCCGTGTTTGTGGCGGCGGCCGACGGTTGGTTTTCTGTCACGTTGTTTAGTTTGAATACGTTGGTTGGCTTGCCTGCGTTCGTTCTTCTCGGATGTCTGTCTTGTCGAGTCGTGTCTGGTCTTTGTTTTGTTCCTTTGTGTGTGTGTGTGTTATGTTTTGCAACGGGGGGCACGTTGAGATGCGGAAGGAGTCGGCGGGGATTTCGGTGGCGTGTAGAGCGAGCGAGCGCGTCGGAGTGGAGTGCGGGTTTTTTTTGTTTTCGAAACGAAAGCGGCGGCCGGCCAGCCACCCGTGCGGTGTGACGTCGGCCGTTGGGTATTGTGCGCTTTGAGCGCCGGGGAGGGATGATGTGTGATTGTTGCGCGCTGCTAGCAGGCAGGCAGAGTGAGCGGGTGTGGCGGACGGACGGGAAGTGGTGGTTTTTGTTTTTGGGTTGCGGGGCGAGAGGCAGGCGACCGACAAAGTTTGCTCGCGACGGAGAGATGTTAGTGGCCCTGAAAAGGGCCGTTTTTGTTTGTGCGGTGCGGTGCCGCGGCGCGGTTTAGGCGCGCTCGCCGCGGATGCGGCGCGCGAGCTGGATGTCCTTGGGCATGATGGTGACGCGCTTGGCGTGGATTGCGCACAGGTTGGTGTCTTCGAAGAGGCCGACGAGGTAGGCCTCGCTGGCCTCCTGCAGGGCCATGACTGCGGAGCTCTGGAAGCGCAGGTCGGTCTTGAAGTCCTGGGCGATCTCGCGCACTAGGCGCTGGAATGGCAGCTTGCGGATGAGCAGCTCTGTGCTCTTCTGGTAGCGCCTGATTTCTCGCAGGGCGACGGTGCCCGGCCTGTAGCGGTGGGGCTTCTTGACGCCTCCGGTGGCGGGCGCGCTCTTCCTCGCCGCCTTGGTGGCGAGCTGTTTGCGCGGCGCCTTTCCGCCGGTGGACTTGCGGGCCGTTTGCTTTGTGCGGGCCATGGCGGTAGCGGTAGCGGAGCGGCGTGCGTGGAGGTTAGGTGTGGCGCGGCGTCCGGTGCTGCCTTGACAACGGGCCCGCGCGCCTCCGTGCTGCGCTTATATGCCCTCGGTTGCGCGTGGTGGGGGGAGGGCGGGCCAGAGTCTATATAGGGGGGCGGCGGGCGCGCTGGGCGCAGACCGTAGCCGACTCGCCAGCCGCTGCAGCCGCTGTTTGTGCACGTTTTGCTTTGCCCGAGGAAGGAAGGATGACAGGCCGCGGCAAGGGAGGAAAGGGGCTCGGCAAGGGTGGCGCCAAGCGGCACCGCAAGGTGTTGCGCGACAACATCCAGGGCATCACGAAGCCCGCCATCCGCCGCCTGGCTCGCAGGGGCGGCGTGAAGCGCATCTCTGGTCTGATCTACGAGGAGACCCGCGGGGTGCTGAAGGTGTTCCTGGAGAACGTGATCCGCGACGCGGTGACGTACACTGAGCACGCCAAGCGCAAGACTGTGACGGCCATGGACGTGGTGTACGCCCTGAAGAGGCAGGGGCGCACCCTGTACGGTTTCGGCGGTTAGGCTGCGTCGCAGCGGGCGCTGGCCTTCCCGCGGCCGTGCTTGTGGGTGGGAGAGACTAGAAAACGGCCCTTTTCAGGGCCACCACACTGTTCGGAAGTTGAAAAGTGCGAAAGAGTCTGTGTTGTTGCTGCGTGTGTGCGCTGTGTTGTTTGTTTGTTTCTTTCTTTCTTTCCGTTTGAGCGACGTGATGTGACTGGGAGGGGAGAAGGAAAGGAAACGTGTCATGTGGCTGGCTGTGTGTGGAGCTGCTTCGTTTGTGTGTCTTTGTATCGATCGCGACGGAGATGGCGGGCTGTGTGTTGTTGTGCGAGAGGCGGTGATTATTTGCTTGCGTGGTTTGGCTCTGTGTGTTTGTTTGCGGCGGCGTTGGGGTTTCCGAGGCAAGGCGTGTGGGCATAGGCGGCCGGATCAGCTGTTTCGTTCGTGTCGACGGCCGTTGCGCGCGGGAGTGGAGGGCGGTGTGTCGACACGCCTCCCTTTAACAATGGTCATTATTGCTGCCGTTGTCGGTTTGGAAGGCGACTGCGACCGTGCAAAATGTGTGTGTGTGTGTGTGTGTGTTGGGCCACACGGGCTGTGTGGGCGACAAGATGGCGGACGTGCGCCGGCGGCGGCTGTGCTGTGACAGTGCAAAGTTAAAACAAAACAAGGTGCGGCGAGGACGACTGCAATTTTGCTTTGGACGTAGGTTTGTGTGGTGGCCCTGAAAAGGGCCGATTGTTGTGGGCCGAGCCGGCAAAGCGCGTTGCGTGCAGGGGAGCACGCGGCGCTGCGATTGCCTGGCCTCCTTTAGGCCTTCTTCTCGGTCTTCTTTGGCAGCAGGACGGCCTGGATGTTGGGCAGGACACCACCCTGTGCGATGGTGACGCCCGACAGGAGCTTGTTGAGCTCCTCGTCGTTGCGGATGGCAAGCTGCAGGTGGCGCGGGATGATGCGCGTCTTCTTGTTGTCGCGGGCCGCGTTTCCGGCCAGCTCGAGCACCTCAGCCGCGAGGTACTCCATGACGGCGGCGAGGTAGACGGGCGCCCCGGCGCCGACGCGCTCTGCGTAGTTTCCCTTGCGCAGGAGGCGGTGGATTCTGCCGACCGGGAACTGGAGCCCAGCCCTGCTTGAGCGGGACTTTGACTTGCCCTTGACTTTGCCTCCCTTTCCGCGTCCGGACATGGCGATGGGCTAGCGACGGTGCACACGAAACGGAAACGAAAACGACCGGTGCGAGCGGCAGCGAGTCGAGCAGCGGAGTGCGTGCCGGCGCAGCCGGGGTGGGGGTGCTTTATGGGCTCGGGTGCGGCGGCCGGTTGCGCGCGCGCCCCATTGGTCGGCGGCCGCAACAGGGCGAGCTGGTAAAGGTGCGGCGGCGGCTGGCGGCGGGTGCCACTGTGTGGGGAGACGCTGACTAGAGCGGAGCGCTTGCTACTGGTGTTGCTGCTGCCGTACGTTGGTTCGAGATGCCGCCCAAGACTAGCGGGAAGGCCGCCAAGAAGGCTGGCAAGGCGCAGAAGAACATTTCGAAGGGCGACAAGAAGAAGAAGCGCAAGAGGAAGGAGAGCTATGCCATCTACATCTACAAGGTGCTGAAGCAGGTGCACCCTGACACGGGCATCTCGTCGAAGGCGATGAGCATCATGAACAGCTTCGTGAACGACATTTTCGAGCGCATTGCGGCCGAGGCTTCTCGCCTGGCGCACTACAACAAGCGCTCGACCATCACGTCCCGCGAGATCCAGACCGCTGTGCGGCTGTTGCTGCCTGGCGAGCTGGCCAAGCACGCCGTGAGCGAGGGCACGAAGGCGGTGACCAAGTACACGAGCTCCAAGTAAGGAGGTGGCTCTGGAATGGAAGGAAGGATGGAGAAGGCTCCTCCGTTGCGAGAGCGGCAAAACGGCCCTTTTCAGGGCCACCAACTTGCCTTTTGCGGGAAGGGCGGAATTGTTGTTGTTGTTTGTGTGGACGGCTGTGATGTATGTGTGCATTTTGATTGTGGGTGGGGGGGCGCGTCAAAGCGTGTTGCGCGGGGTACGGCCACGAGGTTGGTCGCCGTGGCGTGGAATGGTGGCACGCCTCGTTGGCGTGGTTTTTGACCCATTGGTGTTGTTGGGGTGTGTGTGTTACCCGTCTGCGAGGGGGGACAGTGCGATCGGCGACTTTTGTGTCACCGTAACGACGGCCGTTTGCGGGTTTGTTTTTTTTGCACATCATACATGGCGAGGGTGAAATGTGAAGTGTTTTTGTTTGGTTTTTTTTGCCGCCCACTATTCCCTTTGCTGTACGCCGAGTTTGACAATGGTGCGACGTAACTGCAGCGTGGAGGTGTGTGAGTGACGTTGAAATGAACGTGCCATTAAGACGCATTGTTGTTGTATTGTACTGTACGTGTACGGCGACACGCACGATGATGTACCATTCGACTCTGATGTTTGATAGCCGTGTCTGACTGATTGCGTACGACGCACGCACACCGATGTCGTCATTCAAGATGCACGCTAGACGACGACGGCGGCGGCGGCGGTCGTTTGTTTGGCGAATGTCTGTACACGTGTTTGTCTGTGTCCATCCGGTATGTATTTGTTTGTTTGAAAGTGTTTTGTGTGTCGGTGACGTGGTCCGATCCGTCGCCCCCTGAGTAACTGTCGATCGGCGCGATAGACCGGCGTCACGCAACTGAACCCGAAGTCTTGGGCACACCCGTCATACTGTTGTACACCGTCGCGCTGAGAACGGTAACGAAAGGTTGACTTTGATCGGTCGGAATGTCTGGGCAGAACGTGAGGAATGAGGCAAGAGTGCAAGGAGGGGGGGCAAAAGAGAGAGGAAGGGAAAAAGGGGAGAAACGCATTCGTAGAGCAACGGAACGTTCCCGTGTCGGAGGCGTATTGGAGCCGCACTGAAATGCGTTTAACGGCGGCGCGGCTGCAAGTGTCTGCCGTGGTGAACGTTACCTTTGACGGCTGCATTGGGCTTTGCCTTTGCTTTTGCTTTCGCTTTCGCTTTCGCGTTCGCTTTCGCTTTCCCGGATGTACGTAACGTTTGTTGATATGGTTCTGAGGAAGAGTGTATGACAGTGCCGTGCCGTCCATGTTCGTGTGCCCTCCCATTGTGTGTATGCTATTGTCTGTGTACTTGAATGATGTATGTAGGTGTTAGTGGACATGTTTTACCAGTGGGGGGAAATGGATCGTCGATAGTTGCCGTCACTCTGTCACGGTCGAGATGACGCACCCTCCGTACAGAAAGGTGTCGAGAAAGTGAGTGTGTGTGTGTGTGTGTGTGTGTGTGTGTGTGTGTGCGTGCGTCCGTGAATTGGCAGTGTTTGGAGGTGGGCGTGCCCTGGATGTGGCTGTTCGTTAGGCGGTAGTGTTGTGTGGACAGGGGAGGGGCATGCGTAACGCTGCTGGCATGGCATTTCGGGAGATGGGAGGGGGCAAACGAGGAAACGAGGAGCGGCGGCCAAAGACGGGACGGGGAGGGGCGCGGGGTGTGGGTGGCTTGCGCCTGTGCTCGGCGTTGTGGTTTGTGCAAAAGAGGAGGAGAAAAACAATGTGAGTTGCCAGGGAGGGGAGCGGTGTTGTGTTGTGGTTGTCGTGGTGTAGCCGCAGACGCGGCTGTCAGTGAACGTGGCGAGACGGACGGATGCGCGGAGGGGCGGGGGCGGCGCATTTCGCCGGTGCCGTGCCGTGCCGTGCCGTGCCATGCCGTGCCATGCCTGAAAGCCGCGTGGTCGCTGTGTTGTTGGTGGCGTGGGGGCGAGGAGAGTACCGTACGGGTGTGCTTGTGCGCCGGAAATGGCACACTGCGCCCGCCCGTCTTGGAGGCTGATGGCTGTGGTGTGGAAATGGGGCGCGGTGATGTTGAAGCAGTTGAAGAACAGAAAAGAAACCAAGAAAACGGAAGGCGTGATGCGGCGGTGGTGGTGAGAGCGGGAAAAACAAAACAAAAAAAAAGAAGGAAAAACAACAAGAAACAAAAAAGAAAACAAAAAGTCTATCAATATTAAAATGTAAATGGAAATGGAAATGGACCCAGGCATAACCTCCCTGCACAAATAGCAGAGAGTCCGATGATAATAAAAATGTGCCAGAATGTTAACGTCCCTACAAAACAAACCCAACGATAATATTAATGAAAGAGTGAACCGTATGTAACATTGCAACAGACATAATGAAACCTGATAAATTGTATAAGGGCAGCAGCGTTGACCTTTGGCCCTGTATTCAGAATAAAAAGAGCCAAAGATCGTTACCCCAATGAAAAAGACACTGAAACACGTATGTAACATAGTAGCGATGGCGAGACATTGTAGCATCTGTGACCAGAGAGTTTGCGCTGGACTGCGCGAGTGTTGCGAGCGGTTCTCAGTCAGTCAGTCAGTCAGTCAGTAGTCGTCGCGTGCAGTACGCTAATAGTCGTCATGCAGAGCGGTCGGTCAGTAGTAGCAGCCGAGTGCGGTTGTTGTGATGTAGGCGGTCGGCAACACTGGTCAAGATGGTGAATAAGGTATACTGTTAATTAATATAATCATTAGATAATGAAAAATTGTATTTATTGTAATTATTCTCCAACAAGTTCCCCAATAATAATTTTTATTTCAAAAGCATTTTTCAAACATTTAATTTTTTATTGAACTAAAGAGTTCGTTGCACTTCACATTTCATTCCACTTCTTTGAAGAAAAATGTCACTAAAATCACAAAAAAAAAGAGAGAATATTATTATTTGCAATGCAGTTCCTCCAAGCGCTGCGCAACAACCAGAGCAGAAATGTGACATCCATTTATTCGGAGGTAAGACTTTAATTCTGATTGTTTTGCACAGGGCCAAAGACCGATATTTCGGTTTAATTGAAGTTTCTTGTCACTGAACGGACTTTTTTAAATGTTGTGTGAAGACTTTATATTTGAGTCAGATTGCGAATTTCACATTTTTGTTGCCATTTTCAATACCTCTCATTGTGGGCGAGGTTACAATTAGCGCAATGTCCATTAGCATCCGTAAATAACATTGTCCATTATTTTAAATTTTGCTGGGAGGTTACAACACACACACAAAAGAAAAAAAAACAAAAAAAAAATTGCATTTATATCCGCTCCTCAATTGTAGATACCCCTTACACAGCTGTGTGCAATGAATGAGTGCTGGCTGGTAATTAATTGCACTCCTTGGAGGGAAATGCCATAGGACGTAGTCTTTAAAAAGTGAATGTTTTTCGTTAAGAGACAAAAGTTACTTTAGAAAAACAGTAATAGTGGGGCTTTTGTTGTTGAACAAAATAAGTACAATGAACATACGTTATCAGATTTGCGCAATGCAGCGTCACACCACCTTTTTGATTATAACACAATATACTATACATCGTCCCGAACCGTGACCAGAGTCGCGAGACGAGCAGAGCACGCCGCCGACGCCCGCTCAGTACAACCGTCCACCCGCTACTACTGTCGACCGACTACTACCTCTCCCGACTCGCGCTACAATATATATAACAACTGTTCCTGGCGACCCGGTGCGTGCCACTACTGTCGTCTGGCGCGGTCCAAGCGCCGACTAGCAGCGATAAAGAACTCTCTGGTCAGACAGAGATGCTGTCATGCCTCGCCATCGCTCTGGTAATGAATACATACGTGTAGCAGCGTGCGTACCACCGGAACACGCAGTGGCGGAGCCAAAGACTGTGTTGTCGAGGTCGAGTGCGAGTGGGAAGAGAGGCAGCGTCGGCACGGAGATGCAAGCGAGCGCGAGACGCACGGGGGCTGCGGCGTGGCGCGTTTGCGGTCGGCGCCTTTGGTGGCAACGGCCGGGACAAGCAGCGGTGTATGGTGTGGTGCGGGGCGGACAGGGGCGGCGGTGGACGGGGAGGAGGCGGCGCGACGACGGCATGGGGGCGAAAACGGGACGGGGGACGGGGGACGGCGGATGTTGAGAGGCGTCACGCGCGGACAGGACACAGACACAGAGACACACAGATTGGAAAGGGAGGGTGCGCGGTAGTAGTTGGGAATGTGCGTACCGTGCGGGATGGGAGTGGGCGAGGAACACGGTCGTGGCCCCTGTTTTGGGTGCGTGTGATGACGTCGGTGTGTTGTGGGAAGGGAAGGTGCTGTGGCGGCGGCGCGTAATGGGCGTAGGCCGAAAAGAGAAAGGAACGTGGGCAGTGTGTTGGCAAGCGTCGGTTCGACTGCGACGTTGATGGGCAGGGCAGGGCAAGGTTAATGGTGGTAGGAGTAGGCGTGTGGGCGCAAAAAATCTGCCGCTGCAGGCGGTGCCGTAACCGCCATGGCGGGAAGGAGAGAGGGCCAAAGAAAGAAAGAAAGAAGAAAAAAAAAAAAAAAAAAAAAAGGAGGGGGGGGGGGGGGGGGGCGAAAGTGGAGAGGCGGTGGTGTGAGAAGGGCGGGGGCGGAAGGAAGGCAGGAAGGACAAGAGGCGAGGCGACGGCTTGCTTTGTGTATCGGTCGGTCTCTGGCTATGCTTCGTTTTCTGCAGCAGGGTCGGTGCGCGGCGTGGCTCGCGGCAGTGGGAACGCCTGGTGGCTGGACGGCCAGCAATGCGGTTGGATGGGCGGCCACAGCACCGCACCTGTGCCCGAGGAGGAGACGCTGGCGGCGGGCCCTGAGGTGAGGCCGGCTCGGCTGGGGCTGTGGATGTGTAGGTGTGGCGCCGCTGCTGCAACAACGAGTAAAACGCGAGAAGAAGGGATGGCGGTAGAGAGGAAAAAAAAAAATATAAAAGGTCGTGTTGTGTTGATGCGCAGGCAGACGCGTACAGAGAGACGAGCCCGGTCTGCAGCAGGGTGTGGCCGTGCCGAGTGCAGAGCAGCGGCGGCTCGGTTCGGTTCGGCCCGGCCCGGCGGGCCGCGCTGTTGTCGCGGACGTGAGCGCCCCCTGGCGGGTGGCCGGAGGCGGCGCGGCGTGTTGGACGTGTGGCTGGTGGCAGTGCACAATTTGCGAGTGGCTGGCGGTGTGGTGTGGCGGTTGGCGCGTCGGGCGGCGGAGAGGTATGTGTTGCGGGCGCCCTTTGCTGCGCTGCGTCGTTGCGTGTGCCGTACAGGGCGGGCGCTTGTCGACTGTGTGGCGAATTGGCGTGAAACGGCTGCCGAGAGGTGTGTGGTAGCGAGCCGGTCGGTGGTGTCAGTGCGAAGGGGAATGTGCGTGCGTTTGGCGGTTTCGGTGTGCTTTTTGCGGCGTGAGAGTGGGAATTAGTGGGGCCGGCTGTTGTGTTGGTTCCTTGTGTCTTGTGTCGCGTAGCGTGATGGCAACGTGGAAGGACGCCGGTTTCGTTTCGAGCCTTGCGTGTGGTTGTCGACGTTGACTGGTTGGCGTGTGCCGATGCACGTGCATGTGTGGGTCGCGAGTGCGTTTTTGGCTGGCTGTGTGTGTGTGTGTGTGTGTTTTGGGGGGGGGGAAGGGGGAGGCGGTGGTGAAAGTGCAGTCGTTGCCACGGGCGTCGTCGGGTGGGGCTGGCTGGGGCTGTGCGTCGTGGCGGAAAGGTGGTAGGTTGCGGGAAGCGAGCCCGTCGTTGACGGTGTCGCGTGAGTTGTGAATCGAGTGGGGCGCGGGGCGCGGGACAGGAGCAGCGTGCCGCTGCGTCGTGGTCGTCAGCAGAGGCTGTGCGTGTGCTTGTCCTTTTTGTGGGCGGTTCGTGCGAGGCGTTTTTGTTTTGTGTTGCCCTAGTTGTTAGTTTATTTTGTTTGTGTTTGTTATTTTGAGACGACGACTGGTTGGTGGCGTGCGCGCGAAGTGGCGGTGTGCGCTTCCCGTGTCGTTTGTGTTGTTTGGTTTTTTTGTTTTTGTGTGTTTTTTTTTGCACTGGGCCCCGGTGGGTGGGTGCGTGTGTGTCGATTGCCGGCTGGCGAAAGGTGCGCCATCGGCGGGGTGGGTCGCCGGCACAAGTAGAGGCGGCGGCGTTGTTGCTGTTGTTGTGTGGTGTTTGTTTTGTTCGGCTGTGTCGGCGAGCTGTGTTGCGGTGCGTGTGAATGGTGGTGCAAAAGTGCTGGCGTTGGGGCTGCGACTGCGACGGCGGCGAGCCGCGGGCGCGCCATTGATAGTGATGTTGTGAACAGCGGCTGTGTACGGTAGTGGTGTTGTTGTAGCACGACGTGCATCCGGGCCGGCGCGGAAAGCGCAGTTGCGGGCGGTTGCCCTTCGGTGCCAGCCCATGTCGCGTGAGCGGCGGGTTGCTCTGGTGTCGACACGTGGTGCTCTGGGTTGTTGTGTGGTGCCCTTTGGCCGGTGGGGGTGGTTCGCGTGTGTCTCGTTCGCGCTCGGTGTCTGGTCGTGGTCGTGCTGCTCCCCCGTCTGTCGGCGGTTTCCGACGTCGTCTGTACGTTTTTGTTCGTTTGCGGCGTGCCTGCCGACGTCGTCCCGTCGCGACCTTTCAACCGAAAGTGTGGCGCCCGAAGGTGAACGAACGTAACCCTGACCTCGGCGCTTTACGCTGAGCCGAGCGAACCGAACCTAACCTGTGGTGTGGCGAGGTGAGCTCAGCCTGTGAGCCCCTAACGTCTACGTAAGGTAAGCTGTCCGGCTCACGCCTCACGTTTGAACGCTTTTTTAACCTACGTTTGACGCTTCTTAACCTAGCACTGACCCCTTAACCTAACGTGTAACCTAACCTAACCTAACCTAACCTCTGACGCCTGACGTGTTTGAATGCTTAACCTAAGTTTGACGCTTAACCTAACCCAAGTCCCCTTAACCTAACCCACGTCCACCTAACCTAACCTAACCTAACGTAGACGTGTAAACGTAATGTGTAACGCGTAACGTGTAAGGTCGGCTGTCGTGTGTGCTTGACGGCAGATTGGGTTGGTCTGTAGATTCGGATTGCGGTTTGCCTCGGTCGAGGGGTTGGGTCGGAAGCGGCGAGGGGCGGCGGCGCCTGTTGCGCAGGCGGCGTCCGTTTGCGGCGGGCAATTGTTGAGAAACGGCTGTGAATGTTGGCGGGCGAGAGGAGGAGGACGGCGCGCGATGTGGCCCGACGGCTGCGGGCCGATCGGGAAACGGCGGGAGGGCGACGGAAGGCGATGGGGCGGCGGAGGCGCGTTTGCACGGCCGTCATCGCCGCACGCCTCGGCTTGTGTGGCTGTGGCGCCGGCCGCGCTGGCCGGGCTGCCGCGGCGACGGTGTGGGAGTTTTGCCGAAGGTTTGGCCATTGTGGCGGGTCGTCGGCTGGGGCTGTGGGGGCGGCATTTGGGCGGGGGCGGCGATTCTCGGCGGGCCGACCCAGGCTGTAGCGCGCGGTAGCTGCAGTTTGGCCGTGGTTTGCGGCGCTGCCGTGGCGACTGGTTGGCGACTGTGGTGTGGCTGTGTGTAGCCCCATCCTCGGTGGTTTGAAAGGCGCGGGCGGTTGTGGCGCAGGTTTGGGGCTGCTCCGCACAGGCTGTCGGACGTTGGGCGGTAGCAAGCGCCCATCCGCCAGTCGTTATGTCCCAAGAAGAGGAGAGCAACACAGGATTTACCTGACGGCATTGCCTGCATTCGTCAGAGGAGAAAGGGTGTGTGGAACTTCTTTATTTGTTGCATGGCATCGGGGTATGCGGGATCATAAAAAGAAAATCATAGGGACGGAGCTGCAAGCAGCGTCCGCTTGGTGCACTCCCGAGTTTCAGCGGTCGAGGAGTGCAACAGGCCGCTGATAGCGGTCACGAACATCTTGAGGTGCGCCAACGTCTCGAATGAGGGGATTGGCAGAGGCGCGCGACCGTCGGTAAAAACGGCTGGCATTCTGCTGGATGCGGGGCATCACTTCCAGTTCATCAGCTGCATGGTGGAGGTATTGATGCGGAAACTGCGGGTGGACATGGAAGACCCGCCGGAGTATCTTATTCTGTTGCGCCTGAAGACGCTGAATATGCGTGGGGGCCGCATTGCCCCAGGCCTCACACGCATAGTCCACAATTGGTCGTATAAATAAGCGGAAGATGAGGAGGCCATTCCGGATGGAGAGGTCAGACCCGTCGTTAAGGAACGGGTACAGCGCACCCATCCGCTGGTGGATTTTGGCACGGACGGCGTCGATGTGGGGCTTCCACAGTAGGCGATCGTCCATGATAACGCCCAGGTACCGGACGGTCTTCTGCCAGGGGAGGGCGGTCCCATAGAGTCGAAGTGGCGGGGCCGGCATCGTCGTCTTCCTCGTAAAGACGATGGCCTGCGTCTTCAGGGGGTTGAACCGGATGCGCCAGCGAGCTGCCCAGATCTCGAGGTCGTCGCATGCCTGCTGCAACCGGGAATGCATGGCGGCATGCCACCGGCTCCTGGTGTAGAGCATCGTATCGTCGGCGTAGACGGCTTTCTCCACTCGGGGCGACGTCGGAAGGTCCGAGGTAAATATAGTATAAAGGACGGGGCCCAGGACGGAGCCCTGCGGCACCCCGGCGACGATAGGTCTGGCAGTGGAGAGAGCCGCATCAACGCGGACAGCGAAAGTACGGTGCTGCAGGTACGACGCAATGAGGCGCACGTACGCTCGGGGAAACCCAAGGTGGTCCATCTTCCAGAGAAGTCCAGCATGCCAAACACTGTCAAAGGCCTTCGTGACATCTAGAAGAACCGCTCCACAGTATTCCCGGTTGTTGAAGGCGCGAGTGATGTACTCCACAACACGTACAATCTGCTGGGTCGTGGAGTGGCCGCTGCGGAATCCAAACTGTTCCGGGGGGAGGATTTCCCGAATATCCAGGATGGTCCGGAGTCGCTGAAGAAGAAGCCGCTCAAACAGCTTGCTGATGTGCGGAAGCAAACTGATAGGCCGGTAGGATTTTGGGTCCTTCCGATCCTTGCCCGGCTTAGGAACAGCAATAACGATGGAGTGCTTCCACGCTGCAGGGTAGGTGCGAGTCCGCAGAACCCAATTGAAGATGGCAGTGAGATGAACCACAGCCAGGAGCGGCAGGTTCTTCAGGACCCGGCCGGTAATGTCGTCAACACCTGGAGCCTTGGACGCCGGGAGAGCCTTGATGCTTGCACGGACTTCGGCCACTGAAATAGGTGGTATGTCGTCACGGTCCTCCTCCCCGTCCCCGTGGAGGATGGTCTGCACTGCTGCGTCAACCTGGTCGACGTGTAGCTGGTCCACATCTTCTTGAAGGGGGGTAAAATTCTCCTGAAAGATGTCCGCAAGGAGATTCGCCTTATCCTCATGGCGATAGGCCGTCCCAGTCGGTGTTGCAAGAGGGGGCATCCGTGTCCTGCGCTTCGTAAAAAAGCGGACCGCATTCAAGTGCATGGGGTCAGGGGTGAACGCCTGCAGTTTCTCAGCCCAGCGTCGATTCTTATGCTGGACAATTGCGGCCTTGATGTCACGGCGCAGGCTGTTGATGTGGCGCTTCAGCTGTGGGTCCCTGGTCACACGCCATTCCTTGCAGAGGCGATTACGTGTGCGTATGTCCTGGAGGATTTCCGCTGGGAGAGCGGAAGATGCGACTGTGCTGGTGAGCGGGCGGGGCGTCGCTCCCACCAGAGCTGCTGTGAGTGTATCAGCAAACTGGGCTGCAGAGGCCTCGTGAACGCCGACGCCATCCACCTGTCGCTGCAGGGCTGCAGTAACTCGACGCTGAAAGCACGGCCAGTCCGTGCGGTTGAGATTGAGCCGGCCCGTACTCTGCACCGGGGCGACGTCCAGTTGAAAGAGAACTGGCAGGTGGTCGGAGTTCAGTTCGTGAAGGACTTCAGCAGTCAGGAACTGATTAAGTCCCCGAGTAATGGCGATGTCAAGAATGTCGGGCCTCCCTCTGCTAGGATAACACGTCGGCTCCACGGGACCGCAGACATACGCGTTCACCTCTTCAGTGGCCTGGAGTAGAAGGCGCCCATTACGATTGGTGACCAATGAATTCCAGGCCGCATGTTTGCAATTAAGGTCACCTGCGATGAAATATTTGCCTGGAGTCCGTAGAAGGAGACGGGCATCATCGATGAGGAGCTGGCGGCGAGGGCTCCGGTAAACAGCCATGAACGTGACCGGTCCAGTGGCTGTTTCAACCTGGACAGCAGTGACTTCTATAGACCCGATGGCAGGCGGTTGAATTTCACAATGCGGGATGGAGGAGCGGATGAAGATCGCCGTGCCACCCCCTTGCGTCGGTCTGTCGGTCCGAAAGCATCGGTAATTTGCGATGTTGGAGCGGATGCCTGGTTTGAGAAACGTCTCATTCACCAGGCATATGTCCACGTCATGTTCAAACAAGAACTGCCGGAGCTCCTCAAGGTCGTAGGTGAGGTTGGCGGCGTTATAAGCCACGATGCGGAAATCATCCAAGTGGCGGCGTCTAGGCATGCTGGGCTACTGAAGTGGCTGCAGTAGGAGCCTGAAGGCTGCGTGAGATCGTCGCCTCCACCGTGGCGGCAATGGTTGCAGGCAGGTTGACGATGGCGTTGGTCAACTCGGTCACCATCGTGGTCAGATGCTGCAGCAGCTGGAAAACGTCGTGGAGCCCAACAGTAGGCACCGTAGTGGGTGAAGGAGTAGCTGGCTGACGGTCCTGGCGCGGAAGAGGCGGCGGGACGCTTGGCACCTCGGCAGCTGCAGTAGCCCGTGGGTGGGAGATGCCCTTCAGTGCATCGGCCACTGTGATACCGGGCTGGATCCTCGCGGACCGGCGTTCCATGAGGGAGGGCCACGTACGGTTGTCATTGGCCGGCCGTGTGGGCGGCGGTTGGCGCCGCCGGCGGGTATCAGCACGTCGGGAAGGCGGGACGGGAGGAAGACCCCGCTGCCGACGGCTAGCCTCCTTATGCTTCGCGCAGGAACGAAAATTGGCAGGATGACTGCCTCCACACAGGCCACAGACGGGCGGCTCATCCTTGCTTCGTGGACAAAGGCGGCTGTCGTGGCCAGCACCACACTTGACGCACATAGGCGGCATAGTGCAGTGACGGGCCACGTGGTTGAACCCTTGGCACCGGAAGCATTGGACCGGGCCACGGGACTTCCGCAGACGTTCCACGGTGACGGAGAGGTCGTAAATCCTGGTTAGCTGGAATATGTCCCGATGCCGAGGAGTGTCCTGCAGGACGACGACGCGGTGGCCAGTAAGCTGATTGGTCCCGGGCATACGATGGTAATCCACCACCGTCGCGACGAAGCCGAGGTCCTCCAGTTCTTCCTTCAGTTCGTCATGGGTGAGAGACGCCGGAATGTGCTTCAACAGCGCCTTCAGAGTCGGCGGACGGACCGCTGGATAGGTATACATGGGGATACCCTCTCGCCCAACCATATCCATTACAGTGACATAATCCTCAGTACAGGAGAGGTTGAGTTTAAGGGTATCACCCCCTGTCTGCTTGGCAGTAAACGACTGCTTACAATGTTCCTTTAACCACGTGTGCAGTTGCTTGTAGGAGTTCTTAAACTGCAACACAATGGGCGGCACCTTCCGCTGCAGCTGAGGCTGGGACTGTTGCTGCTGCGCCCCCTGCTGTTGCTGTTGCTGCTGGGGCGGTGGAACGTCGTCCGCGCCGTCTTGGATGACGTCGTAGCGGTTAGACGTTGGCACCGCGTCCGTGTCAGGCCGCCGCTGCGGCTGCTTCGAGACCTTCTTCTTTGGTGGCTTCCGGAAACCGTCATCTGCCCCGGTGGCGGCGTCGCCGGTACGCTTACGACTATGCTGCTGGTGGCCGTCGTCATCTTCACCTGAAGAGTCATGAGTGCAATCCATACCGAGATCCAAAGTCCTTGCACAGGTCGTCAACAGATCGTTTTCACGGAGGCGTTGCCTGGTCATCATAGGTGGGGGGCCGGATGAGGCCGCCGACGAAGTATTCTCCGCCGGACGGCGATCCGCCACACCCTCAGCCGGAGTAGCGTCCGTAGACATAACGAGCTCTCGCGCGACACGTCCGCTCTCGTCGGAAGACTAACTCCGAATGGGGGGTAGCAAGCGCGGGAGGCGCGGCGCGGCGGCGCGCAGAGTGGCGGCCGCTCTCTCGGCCGTCCGCGCCCGCCCGCGACACTGGCTGGGCCTTGTGATTCTCTGCTCTGCTGCTGTGCTGTGCTTGCGTGCCTGCCGTCCCGCTCGCTCTCGCTGTGTGTTACGCGCGTCGTCGAAATGGCAGATCAGGCGGCTACGAACGAGACTGCTGCGGCACCCGCCGCCACCGGCACTACGAAGAAGGCCAAGTCTGCGTCGTCTGCGAAGAAGCCGCGCGCCAAGCCTGCGCACCCGCGCACCTCTGAGATGGTGACGGCCGCCATCAAGAGTCTGAAGGAGCGCGGCGGGTCGTCGCTGCAGGCGATCAAGAAGTACATAGCCGCGCACTACAAGCTGGACGCGGAGAAGCTGGCGCCGTTTATCAAGAAGTACCTCAAGTCGGCCGTCGTGGCGGGCGAGCTGGTGCAGACGAAGGGGAAGGGCGCGTCCGGCTCGTTCAAGCTTGCCGGCGCCGGCGGCGGGGGGGCGGCCGAGGGCGGCAAGGCTCGTGCTGGCGGTGCCAAGAAGAAGCGCGCCGCTCCGGCCAGCAAGGAGAAGAAGGGCGCCCGTGCGGCCGGCGCAAAGAAGGCTGGTGGCGTGAAGGCGGCGACCGGTCGGAAGGCGGGCGCCGCCAAGAAGGCGTCTGCGGCGTCGGCCGCTCCCGCGGGTGCGAAGAAGGCGGCTGCGGCCAAGCCGGCCAAGGCCAAGTCGCCGTCGAAGGCGAAGAAGGCCGCCAAGGTTCCGACGAAGAAGCCGAAGGCGCCGCGCCCGAAGAAGGCGACGACGCCGTCTAAGGCGAAGGCTTCGCCCAAGAAGAAGAAGTAGAGTAGAGGAGAAAGAGATGGGGGAAAGGAAGGGTTTGGCGCTTGACTCCGTCGTCCCCACCCCCCGTCGTCGTCTAGTGGCGCGCAAGAGACGCGCGGCCCAAAAAAAACGGCCCTTCTCAGGGCCATCAAAGCACGTCGGGGAAGGTTTTGATTGTCGTGTTGCGTTTGGTGTGGGTGTCTGTCTGTATGCCCGTGGGGATGCTGTTTGCGTGCCGTGGTGGTTGGATTGCGGGGGTCGGTGGCCCATCCGCCAGTCGTATGTCCCAATAAGAGGAGAATAACACAGGATTTACCTGACGGCATTGCCTGCATTCGTCAGAGGAGAGAGATTGGGTTGAACTTCTTTATTTGTGGTATGGCAGCAGGGTATGCGGGATTATAAAAAGTGAATCATAGGGACGGAGCTGCAAGCAGCGTCCGCTTAGTGCACTCCCGGTTTCTCATCTGTCGAGGAGTGCAACAGGCCGCTGATAGCGGTCGCGAACATCTTGAGGAGCACCAATGTCTCGAATGAGGGGATTGGCAGAGGCATGCGACCGTCGGTAAAAACGGTCGGCAGTCTGCTGGATGCGGAGCATCACGTCCAATTCATCAGCTGCTTGGTGTAGGTAGCCATGCGGGAACTGCGGGTGGACATGGAAGACCCGCCGAAGAATCTTATTCTGTTGCGCCTGTAGACGCTGGATATGCGTGGGGGCTGCATTGCCCCAAGCCTCACATGCATAGTCAACAATCGGCCGAATAAATAATCGGAAGAGGAGGAGGCCATTCCGGATGGAGAGGTCAGACCCCTCATTAAGGAATGGGTACAGTGCGCCCATCCGCTGGTGGACTTTTGCACGGACGGCGTCGATATGCGGCTTCCAGAGTAGGCGATCGTCCATGATGACGCCCAGGTACCGGACGGTCTTCTGCCAGGGGAGGGCGGTCCCATAGAGTCGAAGTGGCGGGGCCGGCATCGTCGTCTTCCTCGTAAAGACGATGGCCTGCGTCTTCAGGGGGTTGAACCGGATGCGCCAGCGAGCTGCCCAGATCTCGAGGTCGTCGCATGCCTGCTGCAACCGGGAATGCATGGCGGCATGCCACCGGCTCCTGGTGTAGAGCATCGTATCGTCGGCGTAGACGGCTTTCTCCACTCGGGGCGACGTCGGAAGGTCCGAGGTAAATATAGTATAAAGGACGGGGCCCAGGACGGAGCCCTGCGGCACCCCGGCGACGATAGGTCTGGCAGTGGAGAGAGCCGCGTCAACGCGGACAGCGAAAGTGCGGTGCCGCAGGTACGATGCAATGAGGCGCACGTATGCCCGGGGAAACCCAAGGTGGGCCATCTTCCAAAGAAGGCCAGTGTGCCAAACACTGTCAAATGCCTTGGTGACATCAAGAAGAACCGCTCCACAGTATTCCCGGTTATTGAAGGCGCGAGTGATGTACTCCACAACACGTACAATCTGCTGGGTCGTGGAGTGGCCGCGGCGGAAGCCAAACTGTTCCGGGGGGAGGATTTCCCGAAGATCCAGGATGGCCCGGAGTCGCTGAAGAAGTAGCCGCTCAAACAACTTGCTCATGTGTGGAAGCAAACTGATAGGCCGGTAGGATTTTGGGTCTTTCCGATCCTTGCCCGGCTTGGGAACAGCAATAACGATGGAGTGCTTCCACGCTGCAGGGTAGGTGCGAGTCCGCAGAACCCAATTGAAGATGGCAGTGAGACGAACAACTGCCAGGAGCGGCAGGTTCTTAAGGACCCGGCCAGTAATGGTATCAACACCTGGAGCCTTGGACGCCGGGAGAGCCCTGATGCCCGCACGGACTTCAGCCACGGAAATAGGCGGGATGGCGTCGTGGTCCTCCTCTTCGTCCCCATGGAGGATGGTCTGCACCTCGGTGTCAACCTGGGCGACGTGCAACTGGTCCACACCATCTTGAAGGGGGGTAAAATTCTCCTGAAAGATGTCCGCAAGGAGATTCGCCTTATCCGCATGTAGATAGGCCGTCCCAGTCGGTGTTGCAAGAGGGGGTATCCGTGTCCTGCGTTTCGTAAAAAAGCGGACCGCATTCCAGTGCATGGGGTCGGGGGTGAACGCCTGCAATTTCGCAGCCCAGCGTCGATTCTTATGCTGGACAATCGCCGCCTTGATGTCACGGCGCAGGCTGTTGATTTGGCGCTTCAGCTGTGGGTCCCGGGTCACACGCCAATCCTTGCAGAGGCGGTTACGAGTGCGGATATCCTGGAGGATTTCCGCCGGGAGAGCGGAAGATGCGAATGTGCTGGGGCGCTGGCGGGGTGTCGCCCCCTCCAGAGCGGCGGTGAGAGTATCAGCGAACTGGTCGACAGAGGCCTCGTGAACGCCGACGCCATCCACTTGTTGCTGCAGGGCTGCAGTAACTCGTCGCTGGAAGCAGGGCCAATCCGTGTGGTTGAAATTGAGGTGGCCCGGACTCTGCGCCGGGGCGACGTCCAGTTGAAAGAGAACGGGCAGATGGTCGGAGTTCAGTTCGTGAAGGACTTCAGCAGTCAGGAACTGATTAAGTCCCCGAGTAATGGCGATGTCAAGAATGTCGGGCCTCCCTCTGCTAGGATAACACGTCGGCTCCACGGGCCCACAGACATACGCGTTCACCTCTTCAGTGGCCTGGAGTAGAAGGCGCCCATTACGATTGGTGACCAATGAATTCCAGGCCGCATGTTTGCAATTAAGGTCACCTGCGATGAAATATTTGCCTGGAGTCCGTAGAAGGAGACGGGCATCATCGATGAGAAGCTGGCGGCGAGGGCTCCGGTAGACAGCCATAAACGTGACCGGTCCAGTGGCTGTTTCAACCTGGACAGCAGTGACTTCTATAGACCCAACGGCAGGCGGTTGAATTTCACAATGCGGGATGGAGGAGCGGATGAAGATCGCCGTGCCACCCCCCTGCGTCGGTCTGTCGGTCCGAAAGCATCGGTAATTTGCGATGTTGGAGCGGATGCCTGGTTTGAGAAACGTCTCATTCACCAGGCATATGTCCACGTCATGTTCAAACAAGAACTGCCGGAGCTCCTCAAGGTCGTAGGTGAGGTTGGCGGCGTTATAAGCCACGATGCGGAAATCATCCAAGCGGCGGCGTCTAGGCATGCTGGGCTACTGAAGTGTCTGCAGTAGGAGCCTGAAGGCTGCGTGAGATCGTCGCCTCCACCGTGGCGGCGATGGTTGCAGGCAGGTTGACGATGGCATTGGTCAACTCGGTCACCATCGTGGTCAGATGCTGCAGCAGCTGGAAAACGTCGTGGAGCCCAACAGTAGGCACCGCAGTGGGTGAAGGAGAAGCTGGCTGGCGGTCCTGGCGCGGAAGAGGCGGCGGGACGTTTGGCACCTCGGCAGCTGCAGTAGCCCGTGGGTGGGAGACGCCCTTCAGTGCATCGGCCACTGTGACACCGGGCTGGATCCTCGCAGACCGGCGTTCCATGAGGGAGGGCCACGTACGGTTGTCATTGGCCGGCCGTGTGGGCGGCGGTTGGCGCCGCCGGCGGGTATCAGCACGTCGGGAAGGCGGGACGGGAGGAAGACCCCGCTGCCGACGGCTAGCCTCCTTATGCTTCGCGCAGGAACGAAAATTGGCAGGATGACTGCCTCCACACAGGCCACAGACGGGCGGCTCATCCTTGCTTCGTGGACAAAGGCGGCTGTCGTGGCCAGCACCACACTTGACGCACATAGGCGGCATAGTGCAGTGACGGGCCACGTGGTTGAACCCTTGGCACCGGAAGCATTGGACCGGGCCACGGGACTTCCGCAGACGTTCCACGGTGACGGAGAGGTCGTAAATCCTGGTGAGCTGGAATATTTCCCGATGCCGAGGAGTGTCCTGCAGGACGACGACGCGGTGGCCAGTAAGCTGATTGGTCCCGGGCATACGATGGTAATCCACCACCGTCGCGACGAAGCCGAGGTCCTCCAGTTCTTCCTTCAGTTCGTCATGGGTGAGAGACGCCGGAATGTGCTTCAACAGCGCCTTCAGAGTCGGCGGACGGACCGCTGGATAGGTATACATGGGGATACCCTCTCGCCCAACCATATCCATTACAGTCACATAATCCTCAGTACAGGAGAGGTTGAGTTTGAGGGTATCACCCCCTGTCTGCTTGGCAGTAAACGACTGCTTACAATGTTCCTTTAACCACGTGTGCAGTTGCTTGTAGGAGTTCTTAAACTGCAACACAATGGGCGGCACCTTCCGCTGCAGCTGAGGCTGGGACGGTTGCTGCTGCTCCCCCTGCTGTTGCTGTTGCTGCTGGGGCGGTGGAACGTCGTCCGCGCCGTCTTGGATGACGTCGTAGCGGTTAGACGTTGGCACCGCGTCCGCGTCAGGCCGCCGCTGCGGCTGCTTCGAGACCTTCTTCTTTGGTGGCTTCCGGAAACCGTCATCTGCCCCGGTGGCGGCGTCACCGGTACGCTTACGACTATGCTGCTGGTGGCCGTCGTCATCTTCACCCGAAGAGTCACGAGTGCAATCCATACCGAGATCCAAAGTCCTTGCACAGGTCGTCAACAGATCGTTTTCACGGAGGCGTTGCCTGGTCATCATAGGTGGGGGGCCGGATGAGGCCGCCGACGAAGTATTCTCCGCCGGACGGCGATCCGCCACACCCTCAGCCGGAGTAGCGTCCGTAGACATAACGAGCTCTCGCGCGACACGTCCGCTCTCGTCGGAAGACTAACTCCGAATGGGGGGTCGGTGGCGGGTGTGGGCGGCGGTAGCGGTAAGCGGTGTTGTTGTTGTTGTTGTTGTTGTTGTTGTCGTGGTTGATTGTCGCCGTGTTTGTGGCGGCGGCCGACGGTTGGTTTTCTGTCACGTTGTTTAGTTTGAATACGTTGGTTGGCTTGCCTGCGTTCGTTCTTCTCGGATGTCTGTCTTGTCGAGTCGTGTCTGGTCTTTGTTTTGTTCCTTTGTGTGTGTGTGTGTGTTATGTTTTGCAACGGGGGGCACGTTGAGATGCGGAAGGAGTCGGCGGGGATTTCGGTGGCGTGTAGAGCGAGCGAGCGCGTCGGAGTGGAGTGCGGGTTTTTTTTTTGTTTTCGAAACGAAAGCGGCGGCCGGCCAGCCACCCGTGCGGTGTGACGTCGGCCGTTGGGTATTGTGCGCTTTGAGCGCCGGGGAGGGATGATGTGTGATTGTTGCGCGCTGCTAGCAGGCAGGCAGAGTGAGCGGGTGTGGCGGACGGACGGGAAGTGGTGGTTTTTGTTTTTGGGTTGCGGGGCGAGAGGCAGGCGACCGACAAAGTTTGCTCGCGACGGAGAGATGTTAGTGGCCCTGAAAAGGGCCGTTTTTGTTTGTGCGGTGCGGTGCCGCGGCGCGGTTTAGGCGCGCTCGCCGCGGATGCGGCGCGCGAGCTGGATGTCCTTGGGCATGATGGTGACGCGCTTGGCGTGGATTGCGCACAGGTTGGTGTCTTCGAAGAGGCCGACGAGGTAGGCCTCGCTGGCCTCCTGCAGGGCCATGACTGCGGAGCTCTGGAAGCGCAGGTCGGTCTTGAAGTCCTGGGCGATCTCGCGCACTAGGCGCTGGAATGGCAGCTTGCGGATGAGCAGCTCTGTGCTCTTCTGGTAGCGCCTGATTTCTCGCAGGGCGACGGTGCCCGGCCTGTAGCGGTGGGGCTTCTTGACGCCTCCGGTGGCGGGCGCGCTCTTCCTCGCCGCCTTGGTGGCGAGCTGTTTGCGCGGCGCCTTTCCGCCGGTGGACTTGCGGGCCGTTTGCTTTGTGCGGGCCATGGCGGTAGCGGTAGCGGAGCGGCGTGCGTGGAGGTTAGGTGTGGCGCGGCGTCCGGTGCTGCCTTGACAACGGGCCCGCGCGCCTCCGTGCTGCGCTTATATGCCCTCGGTTGCGCGTGGTGGGGGGAGGGCGGGCCAGAGTCTATATAGGGGGGCGGCGGGCGCGCTGGGCGCAGACCGTAGCCGACTCGCCAGCCGCTGCAGCCGCTGTTTGTGCACGTTTTGCTTTGCCCGAGGAAGGAAGGATGACAGGCCGCGGCAAGGGAGGAAAGGGGCTCGGCAAGGGTGGCGCCAAGCGGCACCGCAAGGTGTTGCGCGACAACATCCAGGGCATCACGAAGCCCGCCATCCGCCGCCTGGCTCGCAGGGGCGGCGTGAAGCGCATCTCTGGTCTGATCTACGAGGAGACCCGCGGGGTGCTGAAGGTGTTCCTGGAGAACGTGATCCGCGACGCGGTGACGTACACTGAGCACGCCAAGCGCAAGACTGTGACGGCCATGGACGTGGTGTACGCCCTGAAGAGGCAGGGGCGCACCCTGTACGGTTTCGGCGGTTAGGCTGCGTCGCAGCGGGCGCTGGCCTTCCCGCGGCCGTGCTTGTGGGTGGGAGAGACTAGAAAACGGCCCTTTTCAGGGCCACCACACTGTTCGGAAGTTGAAAAGTGCGAAAGAGTCTGTGTTGTTGCTGCGTGTGTGCGCTGTGTTGTTTGTTTGTTTCTTTCTTTCTTTCCGTTTGAGCGACGTGATGTGACTGGGAGGGGAGAAGGAAAGGAAACGTGTCATGTGGCTGGCTGTGTGTGGAGCTGCTTCGTTTGTGTGTCTTTGTATCGATCGCGACGGAGATGGCGGGCTGTGTGTTGTTGTGCGAGAGGCGGTGATTATTTGCTTGCGTGGTTTGGCTCTGTGTGTTTGTTTGCGGCGGCGTTGGGGTTTCCGAGGCAAGGCGTGTGGGCATAGGCGGCCGGATCAGCTGTTTCGTTCGTGTCGACGGCCGTTGCGCGCGGGAGTGGAGGGCGGTGTGTCGACACGCCTCCCTTTAACAATGGTCATTATTGCTGCCGTTGTCGGTTTGGAAGGCGACTGCGACCGTGCAAAATGTGTGTGTGTGTGTGTGTGTGTGTTGGGCCACACGGGCTGTGTGGGCGACAAGATGGCGGACGTGCGCCGGCGGCGGCTGTGCTGTGACAGTGCAAAGTTAAAACAAAACAAGGTGCGGCGAGGACGACTGCAATTTTGCTTTGGACGTAGGTTTGTGTGGTGGCCCTGAAAAGGGCCGATTGTTGTGGGCCGAGCCGGCAAAGCGCGTTGCGTGCAGGGGAGCACGCGGCGCTGCGATTGCCTGGCCTCCTTTAGGCCTTCTTCTCGGTCTTCTTTGGCAGCAGGACGGCCTGGATGTTGGGCAGGACACCACCCTGTGCGATGGTGACGCCCGACAGGAGCTTGTTGAGCTCCTCGTCGTTGCGGATGGCAAGCTGCAGGTGGCGCGGGATGATGCGCGTCTTCTTGTTGTCGCGGGCCGCGTTTCCGGCCAGCTCGAGCACCTCAGCCGCGAGGTACTCCATGACGGCGGCGAGGTAGACGGGCGCCCCGGCGCCGACGCGCTCTGCGTAGTTTCCCTTGCGCAGGAGGCGGTGGATTCTGCCGACCGGGAACTGGAGCCCAGCCCTGCTTGAGCGGGACTTTGACTTGCCCTTGACTTTGCCTCCCTTTCCGCGTCCGGACATGGCGATGGGCTAGCGACGGTGCACACGAAACGGAAACGAAAACGACCGGTGCGAGCGGCAGCGAGTCGAGCAGCGGAGTGCGTGCCGGCGCAGCCGGGGTGGGGGTGCTTTATGGGCTCGGGTGCGGCGGCCGGTTGCGCGCGCGCCCCATTGGTCGGCGGCCGCAACAGGGCGAGCTGGTAAAGGTGCGGCGGCGGCTGGCGGCGGGTGCCACTGTGTGGGGAGACGCTGACTAGAGCGGAGCGCTTGCTACTGGTGTTGCTGCTGCCGTACGTTGGTTCGAGATGCCGCCCAAGACTAGCGGGAAGGCCGCCAAGAAGGCTGGCAAGGCGCAGAAGAACATTTCGAAGGGCGACAAGAAGAAGAAGCGCAAGAGGAAGGAGAGCTATGCCATCTACATCTACAAGGTGCTGAAGCAGGTGCACCCTGACACGGGCATCTCGTCGAAGGCGATGAGCATCATGAACAGCTTCGTGAACGACATTTTCGAGCGCATTGCGGCCGAGGCTTCTCGCCTGGCGCACTACAACAAGCGCTCGACCATCACGTCCCGCGAGATCCAGACCGCTGTGCGGCTGTTGCTGCCTGGCGAGCTGGCCAAGCACGCCGTGAGCGAGGGCACGAAGGCGGTGACCAAGTACACGAGCTCCAAGTAAGGAGGTGGCTCTGGAATGGAAGGAAGGATG
The DNA here is from genome assembly GCF_021461395.2 of Schistocerca americana. Taxonomy (NCBI): domain Eukaryota; kingdom Metazoa; phylum Arthropoda; class Insecta; order Orthoptera; family Acrididae; genus Schistocerca; species Schistocerca americana. Next base: position 24,480 of record NW_025725913.1, on the reverse strand, counting down.
GAGAAGGCTCCTCCGTTGCGAGAGCGGCAAAACGGCCCTTTTCAGGGCCACCAACTTGCCTTTTGCGGGAAGGGCGGAATTGTTGTTGTTGTTTGTGTGGACGGCTGTGATGTATGTGTGCATTTTGATTGTGGGTGGGGGGGCGCGTCAAAGCGTGTTGCGCGGGGTACGGCCACGAGGTTGGTCGCCGTGGCGTGGAATGGTGGCACGCCTCGTTGGCGTGGTTTTTGACCCATTGGTGTTGTTGGGGTGTGTGTGTTACCCGTCTGCGAGGGGGGACAGTGCGATCGGCGACTTTTGTGTCACCGTAACGACGGCCGTTTGCGGGTTTGTTTTTTTTGCACATCATACATGGCGAGGGTGAAATGTGAAGTGTTTTTGTTTGGTTTTTTTTGCCGCCCACTATTCCCTTTGCTGTACGCCGAGTTTGACAATGGTGCGACGTAACTGCAGCGTGGAGGTGTGTGAGTGACGTTGAAATGAACGTGCCATTAAGACGCATTGTTGTTGTATTGTACTGTACGTGTACGGCGACACGCACGATGATGTACCATTCGACTCTGATGTTTGATAGCCGTGTCTGACTGATTGCGTACGACGCACGCACACCGATGTCGTCATTCAAGATGCACGCTAGACGACGACGGCGGCGGCGGCGGTCGTTTGTTTGGCGAATGTCTGTACACGTGTTTGTCTGTGTCCATCCGGTATGTATTTGTTTGTTTGAAAGTGTTTTGTGTGTCGGTGACGTGGTCCGATCCGTCGCCCCCTGAGTAACTGTCGATCGGCGCGATAGACCGGCGTCACGCAACTGAACCCGAAGTCTTGGGCACACCCGTCATACTGTTGTACACCGTCGCGCTGAGAACGGTAACGAAAGGTTGACTTTGATCGGTCGGAATGTCTGGGCAGAACGTGAGGAATGAGGCAAGAGTGCAAGGAGGGGGGGCAAAAGAGAGAGGAAGGGAAAAAGGGGAGAAACGCATTCGTAGAGCAACGGAACGTTCCCGTGTCGGAGGCGTATTGGAGCCGCACTGAAATGCGTTTAACGGCGGCGCGGCTGCAAGTGTCTGCCGTGGTGAACGTTACCTTTGACGGCTGCATTGGGCTTTGCCTTTGCTTTTGCTTTCGCTTTCGCTTTCGCGTTCGCTTTCGCTTTCCCGGATGTACGTAACGTTTGTTGATATGGTTCTGAGGAAGAGTGTATGACAGTGCCGTGCCGTCCATGTTCGTGTGCCCTCCCATTGTGTGTATGCTATTGTCTGTGTACTTGAATGATGTATGTAGGTGTTAGTGGACATGTTTTACCAGTGGGGGGAAATGGATCGTCGATAGTTGCCGTCACTCTGTCACGGTCGAGATGACGCACCCTCCGTACAGAAAGGTGTCGAGAAAGTGAGTGTGTGTGTGTGTGTGTGTGTGTGTGTGTGTGTGTGCGTGCGTCCGTGAATTGGCAGTGTTTGGAGGTGGGCGTGCCCTGGATGTGGCTGTTCGTTAGGCGGTAGTGTTGTGTGGACAGGGGAGGGGCATGCGTAACGCTGCTGGCATGGCATTTCGGGAGATGGGAGGGGGCAAACGAGGAAACGAGGAGCGGCGGCCAAAGACGGGACGGGGAGGGGCGCGGGGTGTGGGTGGCTTGCGCCTGTGCTCGGCGTTGTGGTTTGTGCAAAAGAGGAGGAGAAAAACAATGTGAGTTGCCAGGGAGGGGAGCGGTGTTGTGTTGTGGTTGTCGTGGTGTAGCCGCAGACGCGGCTGTCAGTGAACGTGGCGAGACGGACGGATGCGCGGAGGGGCGGGGGCGGCGCATTTCGCCGGTGCCGTGCCGTGCCGTGCCGTGCCATGCCGTGCCATGCCTGAAAGCCGCGTGGTCGCTGTGTTGTTGGTGGCGTGGGGGCGAGGAGAGTACCGTACGGGTGTGCTTGTGCGCCGGAAATGGCACACTGCGCCCGCCCGTCTTGGAGGCTGATGGCTGTGGTGTGGAAATGGGGCGCGGTGATGTTGAAGCAGTTGAAGAACAGAAAAGAAACCAAGAAAACGGAAGGCGTGATGCGGCGGTGGTGGTGAGAGCGGGAAAAACAAAACAAAAAAAAAGAAGGAAAAACAACAAGAAACAAAAAAGAAAACAAAAAGTCTATCAATATTAAAATGTAAATGGAAATGGAAATGGACCCAGGCATAACCTCCCTGCACAAATAGCAGAGAGTCCGATGATAATAAAAATGTGCCAGAATGTTAACGTCCCTACAAAACAAACCCAACGATAATATTAATGAAAGAGTGAACCGTATGTAACATTGCAACAGACATAATGAAACCTGATAAATTGTATAAGGGCAGCAGCGTTGACCTTTGGCCCTGTATTCAGAATAAAAAGAGCCAAAGATCGTTACCCCAATGAAAAAGACACTGAAACACGTATGTAACATAGTAGCGATGGCGAGACATTGTAGCATCTGTGACCAGAGAGTTTGCGCTGGACTGCGCGAGTGTTGCGAGCGGTTCTCAGTCAGTCAGTCAGTCAGTCAGTAGTCGTCGCGTGCAGTACGCTAATAGTCGTCATGCAGAGCGGTCGGTCAGTAGTAGCAGCCGAGTGCGGTTGTTGTGATGTAGGCGGTCGGCAACACTGGTCAAGATGGTGAATAAGGTATACTGTTAATTAATATAATCATTAGATAATGAAAAATTGTATTTATTGTAATTATTCTCCAACAAGTTCCCCAATAATAATTTTTATTTCAAAAGCATTTTTCAAACATTTAATTTTTTATTGAACTAAAGAGTTCGTTGCACTTCACATTTCATTCCACTTCTTTGAAGAAAAATGTCACTAAAATCACAAAAAAAAAGAGAGAATATTATTATTTGCAATGCAGTTCCTCCAAGCGCTGCGCAACAACCAGAGCAGAAATGTGACATCCATTTATTCGGAGGTAAGACTTTAATTCTGATTGTTTTGCACAGGGCCAAAGACCGATATTTCGGTTTAATTGAAGTTTCTTGTCACTGAACGGACTTTTTTAAATGTTGTGTGAAGACTTTATATTTGAGTCAGATTGCGAATTTCACATTTTTGTTGCCATTTTCAATACCTCTCATTGTGGGCGAGGTTACAATTAGCGCAATGTCCATTAGCATCCGTAAATAACATTGTCCATTATTTTAAATTTTGCTGGGAGGTTACAACACACACACAAAAGAAAAAAAAACAAAAAAAAAATTGCATTTATATCCGCTCCTCAATTGTAGATACCCCTTACACAGCTGTGTGCAATGAATGAGTGCTGGCTGGTAATTAATTGCACTCCTTGGAGGGAAATGCCATAGGACGTAGTCTTTAAAAAGTGAATGTTTTTCGTTAAGAGACAAAAGTTACTTTAGAAAAACAGTAATAGTGGGGCTTTTGTTGTTGAACAAAATAAGTACAATGAACATACGTTATCAGATTTGCGCAATGCAGCGTCACACCACCTTTTTGATTATAACACAATATACTATACATCGTCCCGAACCGTGACCAGAGTCGCGAGACGAGCAGAGCACGCCGCCGACGCCCGCTCAGTACAACCGTCCACCCGCTACTACTGTCGACCGACTACTACCTCTCCCGACTCGCGCTACAATATATATAACAACTGTTCCTGGCGACCCGGTGCGTGCCACTACTGTCGTCTGGCGCGGTCCAAGCGCCGACTAGCAGCGATAAAGAACTCTCTGGTCAGACAGAGATGCTGTCATGCCTCGCCATCGCTCTGGTAATGAATACATACGTGTTGCAGCGTGCGTACCACCGGAACACGCAGTGGCGGAGCCAAAGACTGTGTTGTCGAGGTCGAGTGCGAGTGGGAAGAGAGGCAGCGTCGGCACGGAGATGCAAGCGAGCGCGAGACGCACGGGGGCTGCGGCGTGGCGCGTTTGCGGTCGGCGCCTTTGGTGGCAACGGCCGGGACAAGCAGCGGTGTATGGTGTGGTGCGGGGCGGACAGGGGCGGCGGTGGACGGGGAGGAGGCGGCGCGACGACGGCATGGGGGCGAAAACGGGACGGGGGACGGGGGACGGCGGATGTTGAGAGGCGTCACGCGCGGACAGGACACAGACACAGAGACACACAGATTGGAAAGGGAGGGTGCGCGGTAGTAGTTGGGAATGTGCGTACCGTGCGGGATGGGAGTGGGCGAGGAACACGGTCGTGGCCCCTGTTTTGGGTGCGTGTGATGACGTCGGTGTGTTGTGGGAAGGGAAGGTGCTGTGGCGGCGGCGCGTAATGGGCGTAGGCCGAAAAGAGAAAGGAACGTGGGCAGTGTGTTGGCAAGCGTCGGTTCGACTGCGACGTTGATGGGCAGGGCAGGGCAAGGTTAATGGTGGTAGGAGTAGGCGTGTGGGCGCAAAAAATCTGCCGCTGCAGGCGGTGCCGTAACCGCCATGGCGGGAAGGAGAGAGGGCCAAAGAAAGAAAGAAAGAAGAAAAAAAAAAAAAAAAAAAAAGAGGAGGGGGGGGGGGGGGGGGGCGAAAGTGGAGAGGCGGTGGTGTGAGAAGGGCGGGGGCGGAAGGAAGGCAGGAAGGACAAGAGGCGAGGCGACGGCTTGCTTTGTGTATCGGTCGGTCTCTGGCTATGCTTCGTTTTCTGCAGCAGGGTCGGTGCGCGGCGTGGCTCGCGGCAGTGGGAACGCCTGGTGGCTGGACGGCCAGCAATGCGGTTGGATGGGCGGCCACAGCACCGCACCTGTGCCCGAGGAGGAGACGCTGGCGGCGGGCCCTGAGGTGAGGCCGGCTCGGCTGGGGCTGTGGATGTGTAGGTGTGGCGCCGCTGCTGCAACAACGAGTAAAACGCGAGAAGAAGGGATGGCGGTAGAGAGGAAAAAAAAAAATATAAAAGGTCGTGTTGTGTTTGATGCGCAGGCAGACGCGTACAGAGAGACGAGCCCGGTCTGCAGCAGGGTGTGGCCGTGCCGAGTGCAGAGCAGCGGCGGCTCGGTTCGGTTCGGCCCGGCCCGGCGGGCCGCGCTGTTGTCGCGGACGTGAGCGCCCCCTGGCGGGTGGCCGGAGGCGGCGCGGGCGTGTTGGACGTGTGGCTGGTGGCAGTGCACAATTTGCGAGTGGCTGGCGGTGTGGTGTGGGCGGTTGGCGCGTCGGGCGGCGGAGAGGTATGTGTTGCGGGCGCCCTTTGCTGCGCTGCGTCGTTGCGTGTGCCGTACAGGGCGGGCGCTTGTCGACTGTGTGGCGAATTGGCGTGAAACGGCTGCCGAGAGGTGTGTGGTAGCGAGCCGGTCGGTGGTGTCAGTGCGAAGGGGAATGTGCGTGCGTTTGGCGGTTTCGGTGTTTTTGCGGCGTGAGAGTGGGAATTAGTGGGGCCGGCTGTTGTGTTGGTTCCTTGTGTCTTGTGTCGCGTAGCGTGATGGCAACGTGGAAGGACGCCGGTTTCGTTTCGAGCCTTGCGTGTGGTTGTCGACGTTGACTGGTTGGCGTGTGCCGATGCACGTGCATGTGTGGGTCGCGAGTGCGTTTTTGGCTGGCTGTGTGTGTGTGTGTGTGTGTTTTGGGGGGGGGGAAGGGGGAGGCGGTGGTGAAAGTGCAGTCGTTGCCACGGGCGTCGTCGGGTGGGGCTGGCTGGGGCTGTGCGTCGTGGCGGAAAGGTGGTAGGTTGCGGGAAGCGAGCCCGTCGTTGACGGTGTCGCGTGAGTTGTGAATCGAGTGGGGCGCGGGGCGCGGGACAGGAGCAGCGTGCCGCTGCGTCGTGGTCGTCAGCAGAGGCTGTGCGTGTGCTTGTCCTTTTTGTGGGCGGTTCGTGCGAGGCGTTTTTGTTTTGTGTTGCCCTAGTTGTTAGTTTATTTTGTTTGTGTTTGTTATTTTGAGACGACGACTGGTTGGTGGCGTGCGCGCGAAGTGGCGGTGTGCGCTTCCCGTGTCGTTTGTGTTGTTTGGTTTTTTTGTTTTTGTGTGTTTTTTTTTGCACTGGGCCCCGGTGGGTGGGTGCGTGTGTGTCGATTGCCGGCTGGCGAAAGGTGCGCCATCGGCGGGGTGGGTCGCCGGCACAAGTAGAGGCGGCGGCGTTGTTGCTGTTGTTGTGTGGTGTTTGTTTTGTTCGGCTGTGTCGGCGAGCTGTGTTGCGGTGCGTGTGAATGGTGGTGCAAAAGTGCTGGCGTTGGGGCTGCGACTGCGACGGCGGCGAGCCGCGGGCGCGCCATTGATAGTGATGTTGTGAACAGCGGCTGTGTACGGTAGTGGTGTTGTTGTAGCACGACGTGCATCCGGGCCGGCGCGGAAAGCGCAGTTGCGGGCGGTTGCCCTTCGGTGCCAGCCCATGTCGCGTGAGCGGCGGGTTGCTCTGGTGTCGACACGTGGTGCTCTGGGTTGTTGTGTGGTGCCCTTTGGCCGGTGGGGGTGGTTCGCGTGTGTCTCGTTCGCGCTCGGTGTCTGGTCGTGGTCGTGCTGCTCCCCCGTCTGTCGGCGGTTTCCGACGTCGTCTGTACGTTTTTGTTCGTTTGCGGCGTGCCTGCCGACGTCGTCCCGTCGCGACCTTTCAACCGAAAGTGTGGCGCCCGAAGGTGAACGAACGTAACCCTGACCTCGGCGCTTTACGCTGAGCCGAGCGAACCGAACCTAACCTGTGGTGTGGCGAGGTGAGCTCAGCCTGTGAGCCCCTAACGTCTACGTAAGGTAAGCTGTCCGGCTCACGCCTCACGTTTGAACGCTTTTTTAACCTACGTTTGACGCTTCTTAACCTAGCACTGACCCCTTAACCTAACGTGTAACCTAACCTAACCTAACCTAACCTCTGACGCCTGACGTGTTTGAATGCTTAACCTAAGTTTGACGCTTAACCTAACCCAAGTCCCCTTAACCTAACCCACGTCCACCTAACCTAACCTAACCTAACGTAGACGTGTAAACGTAATGTGTAACGCGTAACGTGTAAGGTCGGCTGTCGTGTGTGCTTGACGGCAGATTGGGTTGGTCTGTAGATTCGGATTGCGGTTTGCCTCGGTCGAGGGGTTGGGTCGGAAGCGGCGAGGGGCGGCGGCGCCTGTTGCGCAGGCGGCGTCCGTTTGCGGCGGGCAATTGTTGAGAAACGGCTGTGAATGTTGGCGGGCGAGAGGAGGAGGACGGCGCGCGATGTGGCCCGACGGCTGCGGGCCGATCGGGAAACGGCGGGAGGGCGACGGAAGGCGATGGGGCGGCGGAGGCGCGTTTGCACGGCCGTCATCGCCGCACGCCTCGGCTTGTGTGGCTGTGGCGCCGGCCGCGCTGGCCGGGCTGCCGCGGCGACGGTGTGGGAGTTTTGCCGAAGGTTTGGCCATTGTGGCGGGTCGTCGGCTGGGGCTGTGGGGGCGGCATTTGGGCGGGGGCGGCGATTCTCGGCGGGCCGACCCAGGCTGTAGCGCGCGGTAGCTGCAGTTTGGCCGTGGTTTGCGGCGCTGCCGTGGCGACTGGTTGGCGACTGTGGTGTGGCTGTGTGTAGCCCCATCCTCGGTGGTTTGAAAGGCGCGGGCGGTTGTGGCGCAGGTTTGGGGCTGCTCCGCACAGGCTGTCGGACGTTGGGCGGTAGCAAGCGCGGGAGGCGCGGCGCGGCGGCGCGCAGAGTGGCGGCCGCTCTCTCGGCCGTCCGCGCCCGCCCGCGACACTGGCTGGGCCTTGTGATTCTCTGCTCTGCTGCTGTGCTGTGCTTGCGTGCCTGCCGTCCCGCTCGCTCTCGCTGTGTGTTACGCGCGTCGTCGAAATGGCAGATCAGGCGGCTACGAACGAGACTGCTGCGGCACCCGCCGCCACCGGCACTACGAAGAAGGCCAAGTCTGCGTCGTCTGCGAAGAAGCCGCGCGCCAAGCCTGCGCACCCGCGCACCTCTGAGATGGTGACGGCCGCCATCAAGAGTCTGAAGGAGCGCGGCGGGTCGTCGCTGCAGGCGATCAAGAAGTACATAGCCGCGCACTACAAGCTGGACGCGGAGAAGCTGGCGCCGTTTATCAAGAAGTACCTCAAGTCGGCCGTCGTGGCGGGCGAGCTGGTGCAGACGAAGGGGAAGGGCGCGTCCGGCTCGTTCAAGCTTGCCGGCGCCGGCGGCGGGGGGGCGGCCGAGGGCGGCAAGGCTCGTGCTGGCGGTGCCAAGAAGAAGCGCGCCGCTCCGGCCAGCAAGGAGAAGAAGGGCGCCCGTGCGGCCGGCGCAAAGAAGGCTGGTGGCGTGAAGGCGGCGACCGGTCGGAAGGCGGGCGCCGCCAAGAAGGCGTCTGCGGCGTCGGCCGCTCCCGCGGGTGCGAAGAAGGCGGCTGCGGCCAAGCCGGCCAAGGCCAAGTCGCCGTCGAAGGCGAAGAAGGCCGCCAAGGTTCCGACGAAGAAGCCGAAGGCGCCGCGCCCGAAGAAGGCGACGACGCCGTCTAAGGCGAAGGCTTCGCCCAAGAAGAAGAAGTAGAGTAGAGGAGAAAGAGATGGGGGAAAGGAAGGGTTTGGCGCTTGACTCCGTCGTCCCCACCCCCCGTCGTCGTCTAGTGGCGCGCAAGAGACGCGCGGCCCAAAAAAAACGGCCCTTCTCAGGGCCATCAAAGCACGTCGGGGAAGGTTTTGATTGTCGTGTTGCGTTTGGTGTGGGTGTCTGTCTGTATGCCCGTGGGGATGCTGTTTGCGTGCCGTGGTGGTTGGATTGCGGGGGTCGGTGGCGGGTGTGGGCGGCGGTAGCGGTAAGCGGTGTTGTTGTTGTTGTTGTTGTTGTTGTTGTCGTGGTTGATTGTCGCCGTGTTTGTGGCGGCGGCCGACGGTTGGTTTTCTGTCACGTTGTTTAGTTTGAATACGTTGGTTGGCTTGCCTGCGTTCGTTCTTCTCGGATGTCTGTCTTGTCGAGTCGTGTCTGGTCTTTGTTTTGTTCCTTTGTGTGTGTGTGTGTGTTATGTTTTGCAACGGGGGGCACGTTGAGATGCGGAAGGAGTCGGCGGGGATTTCGGTGGCGTGTAGAGCGAGCGAGCGCGTCGGAGTGGAGTGCGGGTTTTTTTTGTTTTCGAAACGAAAGCGGCGGCCGGCCAGCCACCCGTGCGGTGTGACGTCGGCCGTTGGGTATTGTGCGCTTTGAGCGCCGGGGAGGGATGATGTGTGATTGTTGCGCGCTGCTAGCAGGCAGGCAGAGTGAGCGGGTGTGGCGGACGGACGGGAAGTGGTGGTTTTTGTTTTTGGGTTGCGGGGCGAGAGGCAGGCGACCGACAAAGTTTGCTCGCGACGGAGAGATGTTAGTGGCCCTGAAAAGGGCCGTTTTTGTTTGTGCGGTGCGGTGCCGCGGCGCGGTTTAGGCGCGCTCGCCGCGGATGCGGCGCGCGAGCTGGATGTCCTTGGGCATGATGGTGACGCGCTTGGCGTGGATTGCGCACAGGTTGGTGTCTTCGAAGAGGCCGACGAGGTAGGCCTCGCTGGCCTCCTGCAGGGCCATGACTGCGGAGCTCTGGAAGCGCAGGTCGGTCTTGAAGTCCTGGGCGATCTCGCGCACTAGGCGCTGGAATGGCAGCTTGCGGATGAGCAGCTCTGTGCTCTTCTGGTAGCGCCTGATTTCTCGCAGGGCGACGGTGCCCGGCCTGTAGCGGTGGGGCTTCTTGACGCCTCCGGTGGCGGGCGCGCTCTTCCTCGCCGCCTTGGTGGCGAGCTGTTTGCGCGGCGCCTTTCCGCCGGTGGACTTGCGGGCCGTTTGCTTTGTGCGGGCCATGGCGGTAGCGGTAGCGGCGCGGCGTCCGGTGCTGCCTTGACAACGGGCCCGCGCGCCTCCGTGCTGCGCTTATATGCCCTCGGTTGCGCGTGGTGGGGGGAGGGCGGGCCAGAGTCTATATAGGGGGGCGGCGGGCGCGCTGGGCGCAGACCGTAGCCGACTCGCCAGCCGCTGCAGCCGCTGTTTGTGCACGTTTTGCTTTGCCCGAGGAAGGAAGGATGACAGGCCGCGGCAAGGGAGGAAAGGGGCTCGGCAAGGGTGGCGCCAAGCGGCACCGCAAGGTGTTGCGCGACAACATCCAGGGCATCACGAAGCCCGCCATCCGCCGCCTGGCTCGCAGGGGCGGCGTGAAGCGCATCTCTGGTCTGATCTACGAGGAGACCCGCGGGGTGCTGAAGGTGTTCCTGGAGAACGTGATCCGCGACGCGGTGACGTACACTGAGCACGCCAAGCGCAAGACTGTGACGGCCATGGACGTGGTGTACGCCCTGAAGAGGCAGGGGCGCACCCTGTACGGTTTCGGCGGTTAGGCTGCGTCGCAGCGGGCGCTGGCCTTCCCGCGGCCGTGCTTGTGGGTGGGAGAGACTAGAAAACGGCCCTTTTCAGGGCCACCACACTGTTCGGAAGTTGAAAAGTGCGAAAGAGTCTGTGTTGTTGCTGCGTGTGTGCGCTGTGTTGTTTGTTTGTTTCTTTCTTTCTTTCCGTTTGAGCGACGTGATGTGACTGGGAGGGGAGAAGGAAAGGAAACGTGTCATGTGGCTGGCTGTGTGTGGAGCTGCTTCGTTTGTGTGTCTTTGTATCGATCGCGACGGAGATGGCGGGCTGTGTGTTGTTGTGCGAGAGGCGGTGATTATTTGCTTGCGTGGTTTGGCTCTGTGTGTTTGTTTGCGGCGGCGTTGGGGTTTCCGAGGCAAGGCGTGTGGGCATAGGCGGCCGGATCAGCTGTTTCGTTCGTGTCGACGGCCGTTGCGCGCGGGAGTGGAGGGCGGTGTGTCGACACGCCTCCCTTTAACAATGGTCATTATTGCTGCCGTTGTCGGTTTGGAAGGCGACTGCGACCGTGCAAAATGTGTGTGTGTGTGTGTGTGTGTGTTGGGCCACACGGGCTGTGTGGGCGACAAGATGGCGGACGTGCGCCGGCGGCGGCTGTGCTGTGACAGTGCAAAGTTAAAACAAAACAAGGTGCGGCGAGGACGACTGCAATTTTGCTTTGGACGTAGGTTTGTGTGGTGGCCCTGAAAAGGGCCGATTGTTGTGGGCCGAGCCGGCAAAGCGCGTTGCGTGCAGGGGAGCACGCGGCGCTGCGATTGCCTGGCCTCCTTTAGGCCTTCTTCTCGGTCTTCTTTGGCAGCAGGACGGCCTGGATGTTGGGCAGGACACCACCCTGTGCGATGGTGACGCCCGACAGGAGCTTGTTGAGCTCCTCGTCGTTGCGGATGGCAAGCTGCAGGTGGCGCGGGATGATGCGCGTCTTCTTGTTGTCGCGGGCCGCGTTTCCGGCCAGCTCGAGCACCTCAGCCGCGAGGTACTCCATGACGGCGGCGAGGTAGACGGGCGCCCCGGCGCCGACGCGCTCTGCGTAGTTTCCCTTGCGCAGGAGGCGGTGGATTCTGCCGACCGGGAACTGGAGCCCAGCCCTGCTTGAGCGGGACTTTGACTTGCCCTTGACTTTGCCTCCCTTTCCGCGTCCGGACATGGCGATGGGCTAGCGACGGTGCACACGAAACGGAAACGAAAACGACCGGTGCGAGCGGCAGCGAGTCGAGCAGCGGAGTGCGTGCCGGCGCAGCCGGGGTGGGGGTGCTTTATGGGCTCGGGTGCGGCGGCCGGTTGCGCGCGCGCCCCATTGGTCGGCGGCCGCAACAGGGCGAGCTGGTAAAGGTGCGGCGGCGGCTGGCGGCGGGTGCCACTGTGTGGGGAGACGCTGACTAGAGCGGAGCGCTTGCTACTGGTGTTGCTGCTGCCGTACGTTGGTTCGAGATGCCGCCCAAGACTAGCGGGAAGGCCGCCAAGAAGGCTGGCAAGGCGCAGAAGAACATTTCGAAGGGCGACAAGAAGAAGAAGCGCAAGAGGAAGGAGAGCTATGCCATCTACATCTACAAGGTGCTGAAGCAGGTGCACCCTGACACGGGCATCTCGTCGAAGGCGATGAGCATCATGAACAGCTTCGTGAACGACATTTTCGAGCGCATTGCGGCCGAGGCTTCTCGCCTGGCGCACTACAACAAGCGCTCGACCATCACGTCCCGCGAGATCCAGACCGCTGTGCGGCTGTTGCTGCCTGGCGAGCTGGCCAAGCACGCCGTGAGCGAGGGCACGAAGGCGGTGACCAAGTACACGAGCTCCAAGTAAGGAGGTGGCTCTGGAATGGAAGGAAGGATGGAGAAGGCTCCTCCGTTGCGAGAGCGGCAAAACGGCCCTTTTCAGGGCCACCAACTTGCCTTTTGCGGGAAGGGCGGAATTGTTGTTGTTGTTTGTGTGGACGGCTGTGATGTATGTGTGCATTTTGATTGTGGGTGGGGGGGCGCGTCAAAGCGTGTTGCGCGGGGTACGGCCACGAGGTTGGTCGCCGTGGCGTGGAATGGTGGCACGCCTCGTTGGCGTGGTTTTTGACCCATTGGTGTTGTTGGGGTGTGTGTGTTACCCGTCTGCGAGGGGGGACAGTGCGATCGGCGACTTTTGTGTCACCGTAACGACGGCCGTTTGCGGGTTTGTTTTTTTTGCACATCATACATGGCGAGGGTGAAATGTGAAGTGTTTTTGTTTGGTTTTTTTTGCCGCCCACTATTCCCTTTGCTGTACGCCGAGTTTGACAATGGTGCGACGTAACTGCAGCGTGGAGGTGTGTGAGTGACGTTGAAATGAACGTGCCATTAAGACGCATTGTTGTTGTATTGTACTGTACGTGTACGGCGACACGCACGATGATGTACCATTCGACTCTGATGTTTGATAGCCGTGTCTGACTGATTGCGTACGACGCACGCACACCGATGTCGTCATTCAAGATGCACGCTAGACGACGACGGCGGCGGCGGCGGTCGTTTGTTTGGCGAATGTCTGTACACGTGTTTGTCTGTGTCCATCCGGTATGTATTTGTTTGTTTGAAAGTGTTTTGTGTGTCGGTGACGTGGTCCGATCCGTCGCCCCCTGAGTAACTGTCGATCGGCGCGATAGACCGGCGTCACGCAACTGAACCCGAAGTCTTGGGCACACCCGTCATACTGTTGTACACCGTCGCGCTGAGAACGGTAACGAAAGGTTGACTTTGATCGGTCGGAATGTCTGGGCAGAACGTGAGGAATGAGGCAAGAGTGCAAGGAGGGGGGGCAAAAGAGAGAGGAAGGGAAAAAGGGGAGAAACGCATTCGTAGAGCAACGGAACGTTCCCGTGTCGGAGGCGTATTGGAGCCGCACTGAAATGCGTTTAACGGCGGCGCGGCTGCAAGTGTCTGCCGTGGTGAACGTTACCTTTGACGGCTGCATTGGGCTTTGCCTTTGCTTTTGCTTTCGCTTTCGCTTTCGCGTTCGCTTTCGCTTTCCCGGATGTACGTAACGTTTGTTGATATGGTTCTGAGGAAGAGTGTATGACAGTGCCGTGCCGTCCATGTTCGTGTGCCCTCCCATTGTGTGTATGCTATTGTCTGTGTACTTGAATGATGTATGTAGGTGTTAGTGGACATGTTTTACCAGTGGGGGGAAATGGATCGTCGATAGTTGCCGTCACTCTGTCACGGTCGAGATGACGCACCCTCCGTACAGAAAGGTGTCGAGAAAGTGAGTGTGTGTGTGTGTGTGTGTGTGTGTGTGTGTGTGTGCGTGCGTCCGTGAATTGGCAGTGTTTGGAGGTGGGCGTGCCCTGGATGTGGCTGTTCGTTAGGCGGTAGTGTTGTGTGGACAGGGGAGGGGCATGCGTAACGCTGCTGGCATGGCATTTCGGGAGATGGGAGGGGGCAAACGAGGAAACGAGGAGCGGCGGCCAAAGACGGGACGGGGAGGGGCGCGGGGTGTGGGTGGCTTGCGCCTGTGCTCGGCGTTGTGGTTTGTGCAAAAGAGGAGGAGAAAAACAATGTGAGTTGCCAGGGAGGGGAGCGGTGTTGTGTTGTGGTTGTCGTGGTGTAGCCGCAGACGCGGCTGTCAGTGAACGTGGCGAGACGGACGGATGCGCGGAGGGGCGGGGGCGGCGCATTTCGCCGGTGCCGTGCCGTGCCGTGCCGTGCCATGCCGTGCCATGCCTGAAAGCCGCGTGGTCGCTGTGTTGTTGGTGGCGTGGGGGCGAGGAGAGTACCGTACGGGTGTGCTTGTGCGCCGGAAATGGCACACTGCGCCCGCCCGTCTTGGAGGCTGATGGCTGTGGTGTGGAAATGGGGCGCGGTGATGTTGAAGCAGTTGAAGAACAGAAAAGAAACCAAGAAAACGGAAGGCGTGATGCGGCGGTGGTGGTGAGAGCGGGAAAAACAAAACAAAAAAAAAGAAGGAAAAACAACAAGAAACAAAAAAGAAAACAAAAAGTCTATCAATATTAAAATGTAAATGGAAATGGAAATGGACCCAGGCATAACCTCCCTGCACAAATAGCAGAGAGTCCGATGATAATAAAAATGTGCCAGAATGTTAACGTCCCTACAAAACAAACCCAACGATAATATTAATGAAAGAGTGAACCGTATGTAACATTGCAACAGACATAATGAAACCTGATAAATTGTATAAGGGCAGCAGCGTTGACCTTTGGCCCTGTATTCAGAATAAAAAGAGCCAAAGATCGTTACCCCAATGAAAAAGACACTGAAACACGTATGTAACATAGTAGCGATGGCGAGACATTGTAGCATCTGTGACCAGAGAGTTTGCGCTGGACTGCGCGAGTGTTGCGAGCGGTTCTCAGTCAGTCAGTCAGTCAGTCAGTAGTCGTCGCGTGCAGTACGCTAATAGTCGTCATGCAGAGCGGTCGGTCAGTAGTAGCAGCCGAGTGCGGTTGTTGTGATGTAGGCGGTCGGCAACACTGGTCAAGATGGTGAATAAGGTATACTGTTAATTAATATAATCATTAGATAATGAAAAATTGTATTTATTGTAATTATTCTCCAACAAGTTCCCCAATAATAATTTTTATTTCAAAAGCATTTTTCAAACATTTAATTTTTTATTGAACTAAAGAGTTCGTTGCACTTCACATTTCATTCCACTTCTTTGAAGAAAAATGTCACTAAAATCACAAAAAAAAAGAGAGAATATTATTATTTGCAATGCAGTTCCTCCAAGCGCTGCGCAACAACCAGAGCAGAAATGTGACATCCATTTATTCGGAGGTAAGACTTTAATTCTGATTGTTTTGCACAGGGCCAAAGACCGATATTTCGGTTTAATTGAAGTTTCTTGTCACTGAACGGACTTTTTTAAATGTTGTGTGAAGACTTTATATTTGAGTCAGATTGCGAATTTCACATTTTTGTTGCCATTTTCAATACCTCTCATTGTGGGCGAGGTTACAATTAGCGCAATGTCCATTAGCATCCGTAAATAACATTGTCCATTATTTTAAATTTTGCTGGGAGGTTACAACACACACACAAAAGAAAAAAAAACAAAAAAAAAATTGCATTTATATCCGCTCCTCAATTGTAGATACCCCTTACACAGCTGTGTGCAATGAATGAGTGCTGGCTGGTAATTAATTGCACTCCTTGGAGGGAAATGCCATAGGACGTAGTCTTTAAAAAGTGAATGTTTTTCGTTAAGAGACAAAAGTTACTTTAGAAAAACAGTAATAGTGGGGCTTTTGTTGTTGAACAAAATAAGTACAATGAACATACGTTATCAGATTTGCGCAATGCAGCGTCACACCACCTTTTTGATTATAACACAATATACTATACATCGTCCCGAACCGTGACCAGAGTCGCGAGACGAGCAGAGCACGCCGCCGACGCCCGCTCAGTACAACCGTCCACCCGCTACTACTGTCGACCGACTACTACCTCTCCCGACTCGCGCTACAATATATATAACAACTGTTCCTGGCGACCCGGTGCGTGCCACTACTGTCGTCTGGCGCGGTCCAAGCGCCGACTAGCAGCGATAAAGAACTCTCTGGTCAGACAGAGATGCTGTCATGCCTCGCCATCGCTCTGGTAATGAATACATACGTGTTGCAGCGTGCGTACCACCGGAACACGCAGTGGCGGAGCCAAAGACTGTGTTGTCGAGGTCGAGTGCGAGTGGGAAGAGAGGCAGCGTCGGCACGGAGATGCAAGCGAGCGCGAGACGCACGGGGGCTGCGGCGTGGCGCGTTTGCGGTCGGCGCCTTTGGTGGCAACGGCCGGGACAAGCAGCGGTGTATGGTGTGGTGCGGGGCGGACAGGGGCGGCGGTGGACGGGGAGGAGGCGGCGCGACGACGGCATGGGGGCGAAAACGGGACGGGGGACGGGGGACGGCGGATGTTGAGAGGCGTCACGCGCGGACAGGACACAGACACAGAGACACACAGATTGGAAAGGGAGGGTGCGCGGTAGTAGTTGGGAATGTGCGTACCGTGCGGGATGGGAGTGGGCGAGGAACACGGTCGTGGCCCCTGTTTTGGGTGCGTGTGATGACGTCGGTGTGTTGTGGGAAGGGAAGGTGCTGTGGCGGCGGCGCGTAATGGGCGTAGGCCGAAAAGAGAAAGGAACGTGGGCAGTGTGTTGGCAAGCGTCGGTTCGACTGCGACGTTGATGGGCAGGGCAGGGCAAGGTTAATGGTGGTAGGAGTAGGCGTGTGGGCGCAAAAAATCTGCCGCTGCAGGCGGTGCCGTAACCGCCATGGCGGGAAGGAGAGAGGGCCAAAGAAAGAAAGAAAGAAGAAAAAAAAAAAAAAAAAAAAAAGGAGGGGGGGGGGGGGGGGGCGAAAGTGGAGAGGCGGTGGTGTGAGAAGGGCGGGGGCGGAAGGAAGGCAGGAAGGACAAGAGGCGAGGCGACGGCTTGCTTTGTGTATCGGTCGGTCTCTGGCTATGCTTCGTTTTCTGCAGCAGGGTCGGTGCGCGGCGTGGCTCGCGGCAGTGGGAACGCCTGGTGGCTGGACGGCCAGCAATGCGGTTGGATGGGCGGCCACAGCACCGCACCTGTGCCCGAGGAGGAGACGCTGGCGGCGGGCCCTGAGGTGAGGCCGGCTCGGCTGGGGCTGTGGATGTGTAGGTGTGGCGCCGCTGCTGCAACAACGAGTAAAACGCGAGAAGAAGGGATGGCGGTAGAGAGGAAAAAAAAAAATATAAAAGGTCGTGTTGTGTTGATGCGCAGGCAGACGCGTACAGAGAGACGAGCCCGGTCTGCAGCAGGGTGTGGCCGTGCCGAGTGCAGAGCAGCGGCGGCTCGGTTCGGTTCGGCCCGGCCCGGCGGGCCGCGCTGTTGTCGCGGACGTGAGCGCCCCCTGGCGGGTGGCCGGAGGCGGCGCGGCGTGTTGGACGTGTGGCTGGTGGCAGTGCACAATTTGCGAGTGGCTGGCGGTGTGGTGTGGCGGTTGGCGCGTCGGGCGGCGGAGAGGTATGTGTTGCGGGCGCCCTTTGCTGCGCTGCGTCGTTGCGTGTGCCGTACAGGGCGGGCGCTTGTCGACTGTGTGGCGAATTGGCGTGAAACGGCTGCCGAGAGGTGTGTGGTAGCGAGCCGGTCGGTGGTGTCAGTGCGAAGGGGAATGTGCGTGCGTTTGGCGGTTTCGGTGTGCTTTTTGCGGCGTGAGAGTGGGAATTAGTGGGGCCGGCTGTTGTGTTGGTTCCTTGTGTCTTGTGTCGCGTAGCGTGATGGCAACGTGGAAGGACGCCGGTTTCGTTTCGAGCCTTGCGTGTGGTTGTCGACGTTGACTGGTTGGCGTGTGCCGATGCACGTGCATGTGTGGGTCGCGAGTGCGTTTTTGGCTGGCTGTGTGTGTGTGTGTGTGTGTTTTGGGGGGGGGGAAGGGGGAGGCGGTGGTGAAAGTGCAGTCGTTGCCACGGGCGTCGTCGGGTGGGGCTGGCTGGGGCTGTGCGTCGTGGCGGAAAGGTGGTAGGTTGCGGGAAGCGAGCCCGTCGTTGACGGTGTCGCGTGAGTTGTGAATCGAGTGGGGCGCGGGGCGCGGGACAGGAGCAGCGTGCCGCTGCGTCGTGGTCGTCAGCAGAGGCTGTGCGTGTGCTTGTCCTTTTTGTGGGCGGTTCGTGCGAGGCGTTTTTGTTTTGTGTTGCCCTAGTTGTTAGTTTATTTTGTTTGTGTTTGTTATTTTGAGACGACGACTGGTTGGTGGCGTGCGCGCGAAGTGGCGGTGTGCGCTTCCCGTGTCGTTTGTGTTGTTTGGTTTTTTTGTTTTTGTGTGTTTTTTTTTGCACTGGGCCCCGGTGGGTGGGTGCGTGTGTGTCGATTGCCGGCTGGCGAAAGGTGCGCCATCGGCGGGGTGGGTCGCCGGCACAAGTAGAGGCGGCGGCGTTGTTGCTGTTGTTGTGTGGTGTTTGTTTTGTTCGGCTGTGTCGGCGAGCTGTGTTGCGGTGCGTGTGAATGGTGGTGCAAAAGTGCTGGCGTTGGGGCTGCGACTGCGACGGCGGCGAGCCGCGGGCGCGCCATTGATAGTGATGTTGTGAACAGCGGCTGTGTACGGTAGTGGTGTTGTTGTAGCACGACGTGCATCCGGGCCGGCGCGGAAAGCGCAGTTGCGGGCGGTTGCCCTTCGGTGCCAGCCCATGTCGCGTGAGCGGCGGGTTGCTCTGGTGTCGACACGTGGTGCTCTGGGTTGTTGTGTGGTGCCCTTTGGCCGGTGGGGGTGGTTCGCGTGTGTCTCGTTCGCGCTCGGTGTCTGGTCGTGGTCGTGCTGCTCCCCCGTCTGTCGGCGGTTTCCGACGTCGTCTGTACGTTTTTGTTCGTTTGCGGCGTGCCTGCCGACGTCGTCCCGTCGCGACCTTTCAACCGAAAGTGTGGCGCCCGAAGGTGAACGAACGTAACCCTGACCTCGGCGCTTTACGCTGAGCCGAGCGAACCGAACCTAACCTGTGGTGTGGCGAGGTGAGCTCAGCCTGTGAGCCCCTAACGTCTACGTAAGGTAAGCTGTCCGGCTCACGCCTCACGTTTGAACGCTTTTTTAACCTACGTTTGACGCTTCTTAACCTAGCACTGACCCCTTAACCTAACGTGTAACCTAACCTAACCTAACCTAACCTCTGACGCCTGACGTGTTTGAATGCTTAACCTAAGTTTGACGCTTAACCTAACCCAAGTCCCCTTAACCTAACCCACGTCCACCTAACCTAACCTAACCTAACGTAGACGTGTAAACGTAATGTGTAACGCGTAACGTGTAAGGTCGGCTGTCGTGTGTGCTTGACGGCAGATTGGGTTGGTCTGTAGATTCGGATTGCGGTTTGCCTCGGTCGAGGGGTTGGGTCGGAAGCGGCGAGGGGCGGCGGCGCCTGTTGCGCAGGCGGCGTCCGTTTGCGGCGGGCAATTGTTGAGAAACGGCTGTGAATGTTGGCGGGCGAGAGGAGGAGGACGGCGCGCGATGTGGCCCGACGGCTGCGGGCCGATCGGGAAACGGCGGGAGGGCGACGGAAGGCGATGGGGCGGCGGAGGCGCGTTTGCACGGCCGTCATCGCCGCACGCCTCGGCTTGTGTGGCTGTGGCGCCGGCCGCGCTGGCCGGGCTGCCGCGGCGACGGTGTGGGAGTTTTGCCGAAGGTTTGGCCATTGTGGCGGGTCGTCGGCTGGGGCTGTGGGGGCGGCATTTGGGCGGGGGCGGCGATTCTCGGCGGGCCGACCCAGGCTGTAGCGCGCGGTAGCTGCAGTTTGGCCGTGGTTTGCGGCGCTGCCGTGGCGACTGGTTGGCGACTGTGGTGTGGCTGTGTGTAGCCCCATCCTCGGTGGTTTGAAAGGCGCGGGCGGTTGTGGCGCAGGTTTGGGGCTGCTCCGCACAGGCTGTCGGACGTTGGGCGGTAGCAAGCGCGGGAGGCGCGGCGCGGCGGCGCGCAGAGTGGCGGCCGCTCTCTCGGCCGTCCGCGCCCGCCCGCGACACTGGCTGGGCCTTGTGATTCTCTGCTCTGCTGCTGTGCTGTGCTTGCGTGCCTGCCGTCCCGCTCGCTCTCGCTGTGTGTTACGCGCGTCGTCGAAATGGCAGATCAGGCGGCTACGAACGAGACTGCTGCGGCACCCGCCGCCACCGGCACTACGAAGAAGGCCAAGTCTGCGTCGTCTGCGAAGAAGCCGCGCGCCAAGCCTGCGCACCCGCGCACCTCTGAGATGGTGACGGCCGCCATCAAGAGTCTGAAGGAGCGCGGCGGGTCGTCGCTGCAGGCGATCAAGAAGTACATAGCCGCGCACTACAAGCTGGACGCGGAGAAGCTGGCGCCGTTTATCAAGAAGTACCTCAAGTCGGCCGTCGTGGCGGGCGAGCTGGTGCAGACGAAGGGGAAGGGCGCGTCCGGCTCGTTCAAGCTTGCCGGCGCCGGCGGCGGGGGGGCGGCCGAGGGCGGCAAGGCTCGTGCTGGCGGTGCCAAGAAGAAGCGCGCCGCTCCGGCCAGCAAGGAGAAGAAGGGCGCCCGTGCGGCCGGCGCAAAGAAGGCTGGTGGCGTGAAGGCGGCGACCGGTCGGAAGGCGGGCGCCGCCAAGAAGGCGTCTGCGGCGTCGGCCGCTCCCGCGGGTGCGAAGAAGGCGGCTGCGGCCAAGCCGGCCAAGGCCAAGTCGCCGTCGAAGGCGAAGAAGGCCGCCAAGGTTCCGACGAAGAAGCCGAAGGCGCCGCGCCCGAAGAAGGCGACGACGCCGTCTAAGGCGAAGGCTTCGCCCAAGAAGAAGAAGTAGAGTAGAGGAGAAAGAGATGGGGGAAAGGAAGGGTTTGGCGCTTGACTCCGTCGTCCCCACCCCCCGTCGTCGTCTAGTGGCGCGCAAGAGACGCGCGGCCCAAAAAAAAACGGCCCTTCTCAGGGCCATCAAAGCACGTCGGGGAAGGTTTTGATTGTCGTGTTGCGTTTGGTGTGGGTGTCTGTCTGTATGCCCGTGGGGATGCTGTTTGCGTGCCGTGGTGGTTGGATTGCGGGGGTCGGTGGCGGGTGTGGGCGGCGGTAGCGGTAAGCGGTGTTGTTGTTGTTGTTGTTGTTGTTGTTGTCGTGGTTGATTGTCGCCGTGTTTGTGGCGGCGGCCGACGGTTGGTTTTCTGTCACGTTGTTTAGTTTGAATACGTTGGTTGGCTTGCCTGCGTTCGTTCTTCTCGGATGTCTGTCTTGTCGAGTCGTGTCTGGTCTTTGTTTTGTTCCTTTGTGTGTGTGTGTGTGTTATGTTTTGCAACGGGGGGCACGTTGAGATGCGGAAGGAGTCGGCGGGGATTTCGGTGGCGTGTAGAGCGAGCGAGCGCGTCGGAGTGGAGTGCGGGTTTTTTTTGTTTTCGAAACGAAAGCGGCGGCCGGCCAGCCACCCGTGCGGTGTGACGTCGGCCGTTGGGTATTGTGCGCTTTGAGCGCCGGGGAGGGATGATGTGTGATTGTTGCGCGCTGCTAGCAGGCAGGCAGAGTGAGCGGGTGTGGCGGACGGACGGGAAGTGGTGGTTTTTGTTTTTGGGTTGCGGGGCGAGAGGCAGGCGACCGACAAAGTTTGCTCGCGACGGAGAGATGTTAGTGGCCCTGAAAAGGGCCGTTTTTGTTTGTGCGGTGCGGTGCCGCGGCGCGGTTTAGGCGCGCTCGCCGCGGATGCGGCGCGCGAGCTGATGTCCTTGGGCATGATGGTGACGCGCTTGGCGTGGATTGCGCACAGGTTGGTGTCTTCGAAGAGGCCGACGAGGTAGGCCTCGCTGGCCTCCTGCAGGGCCATGACTGCGGAGCTCTGGAAGCGCAGGTCGGTCTTGAAGTCCTGGGCGATCTCGCGCACTAGGCGCTGGAATGGCAGCTTGCGGATGAGCAGCTCTGTGCTCTTCTGGTAGCGCCTGATTTTCTCGCAGGGCGACGGTGCCCGGCCTGTAGCGGTGGGGCTTCTTGACGCCTCCGGTGGCGGGCGCGCTCTTCCTCGCCGCCTTGGTGGCGAGCTGTTTGCGCGGCGCCTTTCCGCCGGTGGACTTGCGGGCCGTTTGCTTTGTGCGGGCCATGGCGGTAGCGGTAGCGGAGCGGCGTGCGTGGAGGTTAGGTGTGGCGCGGCGTCCGGTGCTGCCTTGACAACGGGCCCGCGCGCCTCCGTGCTGCGCTTATATGCCCTCGGTTGCGCGTGGTGGGGGGAGGGCGGGCCAGAGTCTATATAGGGGGGCGGCGGGCGCGCTGGGCGCAGACCGTAGCCGACTCGCCAGCCGCTGCAGCCGCTGTTTGTGCACGTTTTGCTTTGCCCGAGGAAGGAAGGATGACAGGCCGCGGCAAGGGAGGAAAGGGGCTCGGCAAGGGTGGCGCCAAGCGGCACCGCAAGGTGTTGCGCGACAACATCCAGGGCATCACGAAGCCCGCCATCCGCCGCCTGGCTCGCAGGGGCGGCGTGAAGCGCATCTCTGGTCTGATCTACGAGGAGACCCGCGGGGTGCTGAAGGTGTTCCTGGAGAACGTGATCCGCGACGCGGTGACGTACACTGAGCACGCCAAGCGCAAGACTGTGACGGCCATGGACGTGGTGTACGCCCTGAAGAGGCAGGGGCGCACCCTGTACGGTTTCGGCGGTTAGGCTGCGTCGCAGCGGGCGCTGGCCTTCCCGCGGCCGTGCTTGTGGGTGGGAGAGACTAGAAAACGGCCCTTTTCAGGGCCACCACACTGTTCGGAAGTTGAAAAGTGCGAAAGAGTCTGTGTTGTTGCTGCGTGTGTGCGCTGTGTTGTTTGTTTGTTTCTTTCTTTCTTTCCGTTTGAGCGACGTGATGTGACTGGGAGGGGAGAAGGAAAGGAAACGTGTCATGTGGCTGGCTGTGTGTGGAGCTGCTTCGTTTGTGTGTCTTTGTATCGATCGCGACGGAGATGGCGGGCTGTGTGTTGTTGTGCGAGAGGCGGTGATTATTTGCTTGCGTGGTTTGGCTCTGTGTGTTTGTTTGCGGCGGCGTTGGGGTTTCCGAGGCAAGGCGTGTGGGCATAGGCGGCCGGATCAGCTGTTTCGTTCGTGTCGACGGCCGTTGCGCGCGGGAGTGGAGGGCGGTGTGTCGACACGCCTCCCTTTAACAATGGTCATTATTGCTGCCGTTGTCGGTTTGGAAGGCGACTGCGACCGTGCAAAATGTGTGTGTGTGTGTGTGTGTGTGTTGGGCCACACGGGCTGTGTGGGCGACAAGATGGCGGACGTGCGCCGGCGGCGGCTGTGCTGTGACAGTGCAAAGTTAAAACAAAACAAGGTGCGGCGAGGACGACTGCAATTTTGCTTTGGACGTAGGTTTGTGTGGTGGCCCTGAAAAGGGCCGATTGTTGTGGGCCGAGCCGGCAAAGCGCGTTGCGTGCAGGGGAGCACGCGGCGCTGCGATTGCCTGGCCTCCTTTAGGCCTTCTTCTCGGTCTTCTTTGGCAGCAGGACGGCCTGGATGTTGGGCAGGACACCACCCTGTGCGATGGTGACGCCCGACAGGAGCTTGTTGAGCTCCTCGTCGTTGCGGATGGCAAGCTGCAGGTGGCGCGGGATGATGCGCGTCTTCTTGTTGTCGCGGGCCGCGTTTCCGGCCAGCTCGAGCACCTCAGCCGCGAGGTACTCCATGACGGCGGCGAGGTAGACGGGCGCCCCGGCGCCGACGCGCTCTGCGTAGTTTCCCTTGCGCAGGAGGCGGTGGATTCTGCCGACCGGGAACTGGAGCCCAGCCCTGCTTGAGCGGGACTTTGACTTGCCCTTGACTTTGCCTCCCTTTCCGCGTCCGGACATGGCGATGGGCTAGCGACGGTGCACACGAAACGGAAACGAAAACGACCGGTGCGAGCGGCAGCGAGTCGAGCAGCGGAGTGCGTGCCGGCGCAGCCGGGGTGGGGGTGCTTTATGGGCTCGGGTGCGGCGGCCGGGTTGCGCGCGCGCCCCATTGGTCGGCGGCCGCAACAGGGCGAGCTGGTAAAGGTGCGGCGGCGGCTGGCGGCGGGTGCCACTGTGTGGGGAGACGCTGACTAGAGCGGAGCGCTTGCTACTGGTGTTGCTGCTGCCGTACGTTGGTTCGAGATGCCGCCCAAGACTAGCGGGAAGGCCGCCAAGAAGGCTGGCAAGGCGCAGAAGAACATTTCGAAGGGCGACAAGAAGAAGAAGCGCAAGAGGAAGGAGAGCTATGCCATCTACATCTACAAGGTGCTGAAGCAGGTGCACCCTGACACGGGCATCTCGTCGAAGGCGATGAGCATCATGAACAGCTTCGTGAACGACATTTTCGAGCGCATTGCGGCCGAGGCTTCTCGCCTGGCGCACTACAACAAGCGCTCGACCATCACGTCCCGCGAGATCCAGACCGCTGTGCGGCTGTTGCTGCCTGGCGAGCTGGCCAAGCACGCCGTGAGCGAGGGCACGAAGGCGGTGACCAAGTACACGAGCTCCAAGTAAGGAGGTGGCTCTGGAATGGAAGGAAGGATGGAGAAGGCTCCTCCGTTGCGAGGAGCGGCAAACGGCCCTTTTCAGGGCCACCAACTTGCCTTTTGCGGGAAGGGCGGAATTGTTGTTGTTGTTTGTGTGGACGGCTGTGATGTATGTGTGCATTTTGATTGTGGGTGGGGGGGCGCGTCAAAGCGTGTTGCGCGGGGTACGGCCACGAGGTTGGTCGCCGTGGCGTGGAATGGTGGCACGCCTCGTTGGCGTGGTTTTTGACCCATTGGTGTTGTTGGGGTGTGTGTGTTACCCGTCTGCGAGGGGGGACAGTGCGATCGGCGACTTTTGTGTCACCGTAACGACGGCCGTTTGCGGGTTTGTTTTTTTTGCA